>NW_018128344.1:123632-173267 GCF_001952655.1 Monopterus albus
TGCATGAAGGTGCACACCAAGAGCCTGGGAAGAGGTTAAATGGTTTTCAAAACAAATTTGATTCATCACATCTTTGGAACTTTTTTTTTTACTGCCAGTAACTACAGCACAGCTTCTCACTATGATGACGGACCTATACTGAAATTTCTGTTCTGAGAATAACATATATAATCATTAATGTATGACGTCATTGTGTAGTAACTTGAAAGCAGACACTAGAAAGGTGAATAGCAAATGCTCCTTTCAACTATTTCCAGTAAATGGAACAAAAATTAAGCATAGTTAGATAGTGGAGTAAAAAGAATCCACAATGTGGACATCAAATAAACAATTTCTTAACTGGAACAGCTCTCAATCTGTTTAAGATACACTACAACTGTATAATATAATGTATAAATGCATAGGCAATCATGAAAATGGAGGTGTCGGGTTGCAAGGCTCATTATAATCCGCCCATGCAATATCATCATTCTTAACATTGTAAGGATCTCTTAAAGGGGTTAAGTTGTTAGATACTCCACAAGTCTCCAACACAATTTACAGTCATTGCACCAGTAAAATCCTTCATTTATTTATTTCAACTGGTGCTTTCTTTAATGTTGCTATAATAAGCAAGAAGATCAATGTAAGCCAATAATAGAAGGGATTCCTCTATGGCCAACTATTCTGCTGATGCTTTTGCAGACTGATCATTGAAACCGGGCTCCAGGGTGAATAGGAGAAACACCTCAGCCAAGCTAAAATTGTACTTTCCTCTGAGGTGACAGCTGACTGCACCCTCTCTGGCTCAGGTTTTTATTTTAAAAGTCCACAGCTAGACCCCTGGATGGGGTAGACAGTTGAAACAGCTCTTCTGTCATCAGTCTAATGGCTAACATTTAGAAATTGTGGTTGCTAAAATTAATTAGACCGTTGCTCTTTTTGTATTGTTGTGGGACTTTCTCTGCCTTGTAAGCACTGCTGCTGCTCATCCTTTCCAAGCAACATGCTGAGGCTAGTAAGCTCAGCTAAACAGGCAAATGGAATCTATTTTTGCCAGTGCCATGCACAGCCAACAATATGGAGCCTACTGTCACATGCGGTGTCTTCTCAGAGGAGGGTGCACACAGGCTGCCAGGACACTAAAGTTAGTAATAAAAAAGGTGGTAGATCACATTTAATCAAAGGACGCCCTTCTTAAACTATCAAACCATTTAGCTAGATGTATATAACCTTCTTAGCATCTGTGCTCCTCTTTTTCACAACTGCAAAACTCAAATTTCACTGTTTACAATCGTCAGCTAAGAATTCCCAACAGCCTCTTCTGCCAGCTACACCATTTATACATATACTTCTATTTTATGCTTTTCACCACCTTCATATTTTTTCACTTTCTCCCTTTTCTCACACCATCTAAGCCTGGCTTATTTTAGGTGTTGCCGCTCTGAGTCTAATGAAATCAACTAAAACATCACAACTGCAGGCCATGCCTTCCAGAGGCTGCTCGCATTATGAGTAATTAATCTGAAAGTGCTATGATTAATCCTGCTACTTCACCCCCTGGGGCCAGACTGTGAAAAATCTTCCCTCACAGATTTAGGCTTCTTAAGTCTTTAAAATGCTGTGCACGTCTTCTCACATCATGTCATTTGTGAGTTTGCGTAAACCTGTGACTTGTGATTTTTCTATCTCGAAATTTAAAAACTATTTCATCACAGATTGCTTCAGTATATGTATATTATTCCATATATGCAAAATAATGTGATTATGTAAATGTGTGGAGATCTGCAAAACTGCTCTATGAGTAGGGGAAAAAAGTTTAAAATAACCCAGAGGAAAATATAAAAATGCAAATCAAAGGCTTATTGGACTGGAACTGCAGAAATAGCAGATATATGACAGTCAATCCATTTTCAAAATCCAATGGAGGTTTAATGGAATTAATTTAAGAATAAACTTATCAAATGTTGAATGCATATTCAATGTATATCCTAGGAAAAGCTGTGTAGGATGCCCAACTTATTAAATAAGTGATGGCAACACATGGTTTCAGTTGCCCAGCCTCCCACTTCTTGTAGTCCAGAAAGCATGGCTTTAATTGTGCTGTGCAACCCTCACATGAACTGATTAATGCTAGCCTTTCATTGTAGACAGCTCTCACCAAGATACCATCGCTGCCTAGAGAGATGTTTGTATATGCTGGAGTGGCTGACAGACTAAGTTGCTAGCTATAAATCATCCCACTTCAACTTCTCATACCTCACGGTTACTGGAAATTAAATACCAGTTTGATTTGGAAATGACTGTGTGTTAGAAAGAATTTTAAATAACTAATTTGTCACGATTGTCCTTATGTTGGCTGTGTAAAACGAAGAACAACTGAAGCTTTGGCATTCAAAATAAAACCGACTCTTCTGTTGACGTCATCAGAGGATTATTCTCTGTGTTTGTCAGCGTGTTTCCACACCAAAACATATATAGAAGAGGTTATTTATAAAGGCTTGGCGTCTCCTTTTGACTCGGATTGGATGGATGTGACAATGTTTGAATTAGTTTGTGTTCAAAATACCAGCAGATGAATGTCTACGTGCTGTTAGGGCACTTGCCGTTCCAGAGTGTTATGCACTCACCCCTCCTCTGTTCTTTTTGTTCAATCAGCCTCGCTCCCCACAAGCTCCACCCCACCCCCCTCCCCTGCTTGAGTAATGGCCTGCGTCGACTTCTTGTCACTATGAGAGGTGGTGCTGCATGGCCTGCCTCTGTCCTCCTGTTTCTATGCGTGTCTTTTCAACCGACTAGGCAATCCCAACGGATATCTCTATCGACCATGATTTAGCTGATATAGCTGCAGTCTCTCTTCCTCTCCCTTTATACACACACACACCATATTTGGCTCCATCTCCTCTCCCTCCCGTCCCTCACCGCTTTGTTTCTGTATTTCTGATAATGCGTTCATCCTCTTGTGTGTCGGTATATTTTAACTCATCTTCCCATCACATTTTTCCCGCCTCATAAACCCAAGCAGCTCAGAAAGTCAGCTCGGAATACCTCTGAACTCAGATCAGTCATAGCTAGAAACAAGTTCTGCATGGTTAAGCAGCATGAGAGCAGAGAGCAACTGAGCTCTGTAACAGAGGAGTGACTTGTATACAGATATGAGGTGAGCACACCAGGCATATGGAATAGAGCCAGTGCATATGGACCGTAAAAACAGCAACACTTGGAAAAGAGAGGATTGAGATGAAATTTTAACACAACCTCTGGATTTCTTCAAAATCAATTACATACAATGGCCTATATAGCTTCCTCAGCCTAAGGCAGCGAGCTGGACCGTATCACTGTGACAGCTATTTGTGTTTCTATCATTTGTGCCAGTTGTAGCTCTCAAATCTATATGTTAAGAGCATGTCCATACCAGTACCCTCGTGTTCATTCTGTAACAGCTCAGACGGCTCACCTAAATCAGGCTCCTCCTCTGCAGTATGATTCCTATGTGTTACTGCCAGGACCTGCAAACCAGTGTGCTGTAGCATTCATTTATTCACACAAACCATTTTCTTGCTTCACTGTTTCCCTGGGTGTTTCTGCTGTGGCTGCCTGTTTTCTCTTTCGCTCTCTTCCTGTCTCTCCCTCCCTCCTGCTATCGCTCACCCACCCTTTCCCTCATTTGCTCACAGACTCTCTTTCTCAGACGCACACACACGACACAAACACACACACACGCTGTGCCTCACTGAATCACAGCCTCTGACTACAGTATGCCTTTAGAAGAGCTCCTTTATTCCGTGTTCATTAGACCACAATTCCAAGCCAAAGATTTTTTTTGCCGGGGTTCAGGCTGTCCTGGAATTTCACCCATCCAGGATTAATTATGATACAACGATGCTCTTTAATTAGCATAATTTTTGCTGCAGAAGCCCAAGGCAACATCTCAGTCTCTGCCATCCAAGGCATCTCATTTGAGGAGAATCACCTGCCCTCCTCCAGAGACCGACACATGTAGCTGTTATGTTAATCATCCTCACTCTGAGGCAGTACAGCAGATCTGCATGAGGAAACAGGAGAGGATAAAGGAAAACGAAGCAGCAGTGAGGGGAATGCAGCAGTAGTCTTTACTGCAAGAGACTGAGCAGGTGAAGCGCGAGACAAGGATCATACGTTCATTTGAAATCGAAACACTTTTGGAAATCTCTGTCATACCAGAGGTTACCTTTTGCTGGATATGCTGCGTCTGGGATTGAGTGAATGAGGAGATGCTGAGAAATTATTTATTTATTTTCTGGATTTTCTCTGTGCCGCTGCAGATACTGCTCCCCCTCTCCCCTCTCTTCTCTCTCTCTCCTCACCTCCCTATCTCAGAAAAGCACTGGTTCCTGCATCACCCTTCATCACTACATCTTCACTTGTGCATATTTTTATTTCCTTGTCCTTTTTTTTGCTTAATGAAATGATCCATTTTCCCACAGAAGCGTGTTATGTCTTCTACTGCGGTGGAGGGGCACTGTTCTTAGTGGGCAGGCTCAGCTGCCCTCAAGCTGTACCTGTGGGCGATGGAGACTCTAATCAGAATTCTTGTCACATGAAGCTCTGTCCTGACACTTTTTATGCCTAAATATCATGGTTGAGCTACATGCCTGTTTGAAATTGCAGTTGGATTTATCTCCATTCTTTATTTGGATGTGTATCTTTTCTCTTCTGCGCAGTAGACATCTTGTCAAGGCGAAATGTTAACCAAAAACAGATAAGTTGGTTGTTCTTCAGTTTGATCTACAACAGCGTTAATTGGATTTTGACTGCTTTCTTGAAATGCATTTTTGGTTATTTTTCTCACAAATTTAAAGGATTTTTTTCCATCATCACTAACGGGATCATGAAACAAATGGGCCCAAATTGTCACTGAGATGCTCTGTGGTCTTCAAGTTGGACTGTCAGAAGCCAAAACTTGGCTGAGTTGTCTGTCCTGGGCCCATGTGGACCTAACATACATGGGTAGATTCTTAACAACCGTCCCTGCGCTCGGACATTTGAGCAGCTGGTTGCACTTTAGCCTAGGCATGGGCTTAGGTTATTGCTCAAGACTAGTCTTCTGGTTTGCTTTGCTTACTGTACTCCCCATCCAAACTGGAACAGCACGTGTGTCTTCTAGTCTCAGTACCACGCACCATGTCCATCATTTCCACAATAAGCATGGCACCGTTCCTATTGCCATCAACAGGATGCCTTTTCTTACCAGAGGGGGCCATGGTAAGAAGTATTCCTTCAACACTCTCAGCTTGCTGTTTGCTGCCTCACTAATGCATTATCAGTGTCAGGGATCATGAATTATCAAAATTAGAAATGAGTACTCTTCACCTGCATGTGTAGGTCATGTAAAACAGGCTTCGTTTTGTTCTTGTATATTAGCGTCACCATTTGTGGCTCTGTTGCGAGGTACAGTGTGAACAAGATGCTTCACTAACTATGGATGTGCTGCAGCCTCTATGCATCATTAAGCCCCTTTATTGACACAACAGAGTCGGTACTGGTTGGCCTTTTCAAGATGCTCCAGCATTTGAAGAGCTGTTTGTTATACTAGAAATACATATTACTGGTGTTATGAGTCATCATTGTAAATCTCTTTATCTTTCTATATGAGGTTGATGTTTGTATAAACAGTGTAATGCACTCAGTGATGGAGCCTTTTTTTGTCAAAGGTGATTACTACAGTACAGTGTACTGTAATTAGTTCCACATAACATGTATAAAGTGATTATATGTAGAAAGAAATAAACTACAGGCTATATTGTTTTTTTCTTGAACTTAACAAATCTTGATAATTGTTCTATATTTTTAGTTTCTCCATGTTTATATGAAATCATTCTTTCTAAACTGTCCTATGTTGTGCAATTTTATAGTGTAAGTTGGAGTCTAAGTTAGAGTCTAACTTGTGTTCACCTGAAGGATATTAACTATTGACCTGTCCTCAACAATTTCTATCAGATTGGCTACGCTACTTAAACTGGCTTCTTCAAAGCACTGACACCAAAGTCTTTTCTCCCTTTTATATCACACTGAAATTTTTGTCCTAAGACTCACTTTTATGTCCCATAAAAAGATGTCCAATGGATTTGTAGTGTCTTCACTGCAGCAGTTTTGTCATTTGCAAAGGGACAAAAAAAAAAATGTGATGAATTACATCTGTGCTATTATAAGCATATCATTCTGGACCAGGCTTTTACAGGCACGGCACAGCCTATGATCAAACAGGCCTATAAAAACACTTCAAAGACCTCACTGATAAATTTTCAATTACCTCTATTGTAGATTTTGTGCTGTAGGTTGTTCTGAAGTGTGTGCTTTAGACCAAGAAATTCAATTTACTGTAGCCTAAATGATACTGACAGCACTTAGGATTTACATGTCATGTCCACAAAGCCATAACGTACAAAGCAGAATCCATATGTGGGTATTAACATTGACTGGCATAATATTCACTGAAGTGCTGAGTTATACTGTACAACCGTTATCACAGAATCTTGGACACTTGCTTTAATCTGTCAGGTGTGTGTGTGTGTGTGTGTGTGTGTGTGTGTGTGTGTGTGTGTGTGTGTGTGTGTGTGTGTGTGTGGCGCCTTGTCTACATAGCCTTGTTTATATATACTTGTGGGGGTGGAACACTGGGAGCACACTGCTTTGCTGGAACCTGAGGCTGAGCCCCTGTGACTAATTCGTTGAATTTTACAAAAGTGACAAGGTGCTAAGGTTAAAGCAAGTGTCGGCATTGGTTAAGTGTTAGGGGAAGAGTTAATGTTAGGCAAGTAGTGGTTCTGGTTAAGCTAAGAGTAAGTCTCCTGGAAATGAATGTAAGTCTATGTACGAACCCTGTAATTGACAACCGCAAGGCTGTGTGTGTGTGTGTGTGTGTATGTGTGTGTGTCTGGACGCCCCTGGGCTATGGCTATTATAGCTATTGCCCCTGGGCTATGGCTATTACAGCTATTTATAGGCTATCTGCCCTGCTGCAATAGCTCACACTCCTCATCCTAACCACAGGTTACTGTATGTATTGTCACAGTATAGTGGTTATGGTATAGTGGTTACAGTATGTGGCGAGTTTTCATTTGATTACATTAAAAAAATGTTTTGAATTCAGGTCATAGAACAGCATGAAGTAGAAAGCTAAATGAAAGGTGATTTGCCACTGAAATAGCAGTTAACCAGAGGCATTCAAGAGGCATTCAAGTTGCAAAATAATACAGTATTTTAGGCTTGCTACAGTCAGTTGATCAATTAGGTAACTAACAGATAATCTGCAGCAATTTCTGTTGTGTTGAAGTAATTTTAAAGTAACCTTAAGCAAAAGCACCAAACATTCTCTGGTCCAAGTTTCACTGTATTTCACTTTTATCTTAGTTATATTTCAAAGTAATCTTTTCGCTTATGGCCACAAGTTGGTGCATATGAATCAGCAACAAATATTATAACGTGTATATTCATACCATCTATTGAAAGAGGCCCTAGTTTGCATTTCACCATTTCAAGATGTTCATTATCAACCCAGTCTCACAGCTAAATGTATAACAGCTACATTGGTCCATAACACAAAATGTACAGCTCTCACAATATCACTTTGAAAACTGTGACACTGCAACGTTTTTCTTAATCAAAAATTGCAACGGAAAGTACATTGAAACCAAAAGTATGGTTATGGTTATGGTTAGGCACAGAAACTACACTACATGGTTAAGTTTAAGCAGACAAGCTACATGGTTAAGGTTAGAAAAAGGCCCTGGGGTTGGTTAAAACACAACGTCGGACACAGGACAACCACTACCTTCTAGTGTTTTAAAGTTCCAAACCGTACGCCTTCAATGGACACTATATGTTGGTTTTCTTATCCACAGTTGGTGGCAGTAATGCATCACTTTCTTGTTTGACAACCACCATAAAAGACCAAAAAGAAGACTATGAAGACGGACACTTGGCTGCAATACCACAAATGTTGCCATGTCACAATTTTAAAGCCGTTCTTGAGACACTAGTATGTTTTATGCTGTGGACCAGTGTAGCTGTTATACATTTTGCAGTTAGACTGGACTATCATAGTTCAAAATAGCTTCAATAACAATAAACAATAAATCAAGATAATTGCTTCAAAATTCTACATTGACATCATTTCAAATTCAGCATTTCTTCTTTTTATACTTCTAGTCTCTGGTGGTGTATCACAAAATATAAGGACATAATTAAGAATGTTAACACACCAACCGAAGAGTTTCTGATATCAAGAGAAACTGAATCCCAACTTGAGACGTACACTGTACTGTAACTTATGAGCTTACTCTCCACCGCAGTTCATTTCTCGACCCTGCAGCGCCATGATAACGGGGGGTTTATACGAGGTGTTTTTAAAATTTTGTGTAACCATCCTAAGCACAGTGTTGTTTCAAAGCAGTGTTTTGTTAAACTAACCCCCAAACCTCTACACTTTGACAGAGCTAGCTAATGCTGTGACCCTTGTGTACTCTCAACTGGAATGCAAGAAAGATTGCACTCTAGCTGACCCTTCACCGTGCTCCCCACACACCCAGATGTTCAGTATCCTCAGTGAAAATCTGATGCACTTCATCCTCCAGGGCCATCGTGTTGGTATAAGAACTGTCTGACTGTGGCAGGCAAAAAAAAAAAAAAAAAAAGCAGCTAATGCTTTGGGAGAGAGAGCTCAAATGGACGAAATGGTTTCATGAGTTTCTTTCAGTGATGATATCTTTGAGCACAATTCAATATTCAAAGGCTGGATTTTAAAGCATGTTAAAATCTCAAATAGGCTTGTCTGGAGTCTCACTGGAGTCTCACTGGAGTCTCACTGGAGTCTCACTAGAGTCTGACGTAATACAGTCTTTACAAGAGCTGCAGCGGGGGAAGTGAAGGGATGGGGGCATCATACGGTCTAGAGAGGGCTCAGGTTCCTCCAGGTCACATAATACATTACCCTCAAGGATGATGAGCACAGTCTTGCATACAATCATACATATACACACAAGCAATTTAACAAAAGATCTCTCCCACTGCATGTTTTGTCCAAATGCTCCTAGTGAATTTTATAACTGATACTGTTATATTGTCGTCACTGTTCTGTAACCAAAAACAAATATGCCAGTTGCCCTTGTCATTCTGAGTATTTTTTATTTTTTTGTTGCAAGATTGAGGGTGAAACAAGTGGACAAGGCAGAGGATTGCATGTAAACAAAGACCAAGGTAACTACTGCTCTGCTCTAGATCTGCAGCAAAGCAGAACAGGCATGAGAATGAAAACGTGAACTGAGGACAAGAAAGTGTTTGCTGTGTAAGATAAGCTGAGAGATAAAAGAAAAGCAAAGGCTGTATTGGCAGCAAAATTACTTTCACACATAGTGTTATAGTTGTATGTACTTATGAATTTCTGTGTACAGTACTTTCAATGCAATTGCATAGGGTATAAAAAGTCTATAAAAGAATATGAACCAGCAGAGATGAGATGTTGGAAAAGTCAAAACTAAGGATGTATTTGGAGACTATTGTGAAGAAATACACTAATAAATTCAAATTTAAAAGAATACTCCGCCATCTTATTATTGCACTCCAATAACACTGCCAGAGTCATGATGGACAGTTTTTAAAAAAAGCATCCAAATCGATGCAGCAGAACTAGAGATATTGTCTCCCTTATTGAGCACATCTTTCTCCCCTGTCAAAAACTGGTGCCTACATTATGCACAATGCAGTTTTACCACCAACACTTCAGTTGGAGATTTGGGTGTGTTATGCTGGTAGTGGCTACTGTAGCCCCAAACAGAGATGAGGAGTCAGCTACAGACTGATTCGCTCACCTCTTTTCCAGGATTTCCTGTGAATTCCTTGTGCATATGAAAGTTGTTTGAATCCAGCAGAAGAATGGCTGACTCTGCCAATACTGTACCAATGTAAAATGAGCTGTGCCATACTGATCACTAAATGCAAACATGTTGAATGCCTACTGCAGAAAAATGCCAACCAAAAATAGTATCAAAATGGGGTGTGATTTCATGAAAATGTTAATGTTTATAAATTTAAAAACAAAATGTTAAGCCATGTTAAACCCACTGACTGTATATACGATGGAAAGGGTATCCACACTTCCCCCGACTATGCAAAAATCTAGCCAAAATATCATGAGAACTGCAACCAGATTCTGCACAGTAGCGACTCAAAGTGGAGTGATAGCATCAGACCACCAATCAAAGGTGTAAGATCAACTGAAACACACCACTTTTATATTATTAAATAACTTACCAGAAAAATGACCACTCATACACACCACTCATACACACATTAGCATGATAATAGTGAGCAAAAACAACAGAAGTGGCCTCTGGGAAAAATTGATCTGATTTGTACTTTGAGTTTTTAGTGTGGCTCATGTCTCATCCACTAACATGGAGGAGGCAGGATTTACAGTATGACCTGTACTGCAGCCAGGCACCAGGCCTTTGTAACTTTTAGGAGGAATTGTTGATGCAGTATTCCAGAATTGCATTTTGAATTGAAACAGTTTCACCGTGACCCAAATCATCTGAGAGTAGAGTGGGAGAAAACCTTAACATTATTATAGAAGAATGGGATCATTTGAGGCACTCTGAGCTGCAGACGTTCAATTTGAGAACTGACAGCCTGGATACATCTTGCTGATAGGAACAGATACAGCAGTTCAGCCATAACACAGCTGAAGTCTGCATGCGCAGTATTTAAGATTTATAATTCATAAAATTAATAAGTTGTTTTCAATATGGCCTTCAATCATCAATTCAAATTCACTTGATTTTATTTGTTTGATTCCTAAAAGACTGTTTTCACTGTACTATATATATGATGCCATGTTCTAACCTGAACACCATATTTTAACTTGAAAACCATATGGCTGCTCCATCAGGCTTTAGGCCGCACTATTTATTTTCATCATTTCGCTGAGATGTATTTAATAGACCATGGAAGATGTATGCCTCAGATGACATCAGTCAGATGACAAACTCAGTCTTAATCTCTCCCCATAACTCTCCCTTTCTAAAAAAACTGCTCACAGTTTGGAGATTTATGCAAGTTTATCTTTTTAATCAATCAGCTTTGTTTTCCCTGTTAGTGCCCTTGTTGCCCTACACAAGCTGTCTTTACCTAATGCCTCCACATCATACAGTATACGGTTGTGCACTTGGACACTTGTCATTTAGTCCTTCTGGAAGCTGGCAGTTCATTCAGAAACATTTATTAACTGTGAAAAACAGCCACACTGTGAATACAGTAAATATACATATACTGTTCGTTGTCAGTGGGGTTCTCCACAAAGGGTTTAAATGGCTGTTCAAATACTGTATGAGCAATTCAACGTTCCACTGCTTTGTGTTCATAATATTTCAGTTGATCCTAGTTGCCTTTGGAATGATTCATGGTGATAGTTTTCAGCCTTAAAAGTCATGATTAGTAACATTATGAGAGCTAATAATCACTCGCCACATGAATTCTCTAGTTCTCTCTGACAGCAAGCTCAGGGGAAGCATTTAAGCCTTTTCATATCTAAAATGTTATGCGAATTGCAAATTATCACCAGCATCTCAGTGTATTTTGCAAGTCCTATGAGCATGTTGCCTCGTCTCTTGTGTGTTCAGCTGGCTGAGACCACAAATGAAAAGGACAGGATGTTTGAGTGGGTAGGACTGCGTCTTGGCACAAACAAACAATCCATATGGTTACTTTTTGTGTGTGTGCAAAGAACCACTGAGACATGACGGTCAATCATAGTTAAGTTATAGAAATTTTGGGAGCTTCACTGACCCCATTCCATGCCTGTAAAAAGCAGAGTAATCTATAATATCACTCCATGATTCTGCTGACTTCTGCAATGTATTAAACCAGCATAAGGGCTTTATTATGCTTAGAACTGAATATATACCGACTGTGCCATCACACCTACGATATAATAGCCTATTCATGTATAATGGACGACACCAGGAGCATTAAACTACCTGTGTACAGTATCAACAATTATGAGGCTTCCAACTTATAATGATGTGATATACAGCACGTACTGTATTTTGCATACCATTCTGCTATACCTGCTATTCAAGCAGAGCACTCCCATGAGACTGGACAGAGAGAGGAGAGCTGCTTCAACGGTTAGAATTCTAAGGTTTACACTAATAATCTTAACAAGTTCGATTTCTTGCCTGCTTTATCTGATGCAGGTCTACCACAGAGAAAAGAGAAGAAATAAGGGAAGACAGAACAGGGAGACAGCAAGGTGTAATAAAATACTTTAACATAACACTCCTGTTGGAGTTACTGCGATCTATAAACAGATACTTCCATGTTTTCCAGCATGCAGGTGCATTAGTATTGCATGTGTTTTGGTGCACGTTACAGGATTGCATGTTACTCTTTATTCACTCTTTGGCTTGATCCCACATAACTACATAAAAACTTTAAACTGTTTTAATGAGGCTTTTCTTCCTGCAACCTCCAGTATCTTGTACTTGGCCCTTAGTCATTAAAAGTCAGGATCTTTTCCATTAGCCCTTATAATGTGTGGGATGGATGGATGGATGGCGTCAGGGAGGGTGAAAAGAAAAGAAAAAAAGGTGAATAAACAAATATTAAAGACAAGGAGTGTACTGATTAGTTTTCCATATTTAATAACTCAAATGCACATTCTTTTGCTGAAAGCTGCTTTTTAAATAGTTTTATTTAATGTCAAAATGCTTTTCTTACCACATTCCCAAGTGTAATGTGTGTATTGATCTACCAAATGCATATAAAATGTATCCTTTCAAATTGGTATTCAGTGCTATATTGCATCATGTTATCCCCTTCAACAAACAGAACTGATGTAAAGTGTGATGTTTGTTGGGATTGTTAACATTTTATTGGATTGGATTGTGCCATTTGGAACATTATATGATATGCACAAAGGTAATTGTAGTAATATTTGGTGCAGAGGTGTTGTATTTAAATTTTTTTGATTATGATGACATTGTGCAAATTGTGTATGAGTATAGTCTGTACTGCACAAAAGTAGTAAGTAAATGTGTAAAAATAAATGCACCAGAAATTAAAGTGATTTCACCGAGCAGACGTGAGGACTGACAAGAGGCTAAATGTAGATAACGTTCACTGGATGGAAAAAAAACTAATAACTCGGTGACACTGTGTCAAATGTGAGTGAGTCATTTCCCTTACATTAATTAAGATTAAGAACCCGTTTGGTTTGAAACAAACACTGTCAGAGAACCTGCACTGTAATTAAATTCAGTCAGAACAAGGTGTTTTGAAGCTTTGGAGTAAGTGTTCAGTGTTAAGAAAACATTCACCTAGCAGTTAATCCCTGTCAGTAAGAAACCTTTGTGCTGAGTGCCCATTAAGAGTACTCAAGTCTTCGCACATGACTGAAATTGAGGCTACAAGTTGGTCTCATGCATTTTCCTGTGCTTCACAAGACATTCAGGTAGTTGTAAAAACAATACTTCAAGTGTCAGGTGTTAAACAAGACCAGAATATATTTGTGCTGTACCATCAAAGATAATTATAATTTCTGTTGTACTCTCTTTATGACATTATGTCTATTTACACTCAGCACCTGCAATCCTAAATCATCAAAAAGAACACTGTCCCCCTGAGAAAACTCAGACTTAATCTTAGATTTTACTTCAATTTAACTCATTTCACATTTGCATGGACTATATGAAATGGACTGTAGTGCTGTTCTTGATTTCTTCACTCAAATGAAATGAGAAAAAATGTGAAAATGTATATTTAATGAACTATCTCTGTTGTCTGCAAGGTTAGGAATAAATCATATAATATCATGAAGAGGTGTCTGATTTACCTACAAATCATCAAATAGATTTCAGCACATGGCTGTGTGGATTTTCTCAAATATCTCAGAAACTCTAATAACACTTGTCAATTATAAATGAATACAATTATGCCTCATTCATCTCAAGGAGAAAGAAATGTTTCTGAGAGGAGATGAATAACTTGAATCATAAAAGTTTAAGCACCTGCTAGGAAACTGTATGAGCAGGTGGATGAATTTTAATCATGTTTTAATAAATGCTCATTAACTTCTTCATATTGTATTGAATTAGTCAGTAAATGCTAATATTATTTTTGCATATTTGGCTAAATCAGAAGGACTGTAAAAAAAAAAGGGGGGGGGTATAAAACATTTTCAAAGAGAATACCCAGACTAGCATGTGTATCAGCAGCAACAAGAGTACAAGGTCAAAATATGTAAACAAGTCTGGGCACCCTCATAAATATAAAGCATATGTACAAAATAGTGTGAGAAGGTGATATATGTACATAGATGATGTTTGACAGAGAGATGAAGTATTAGATGAAAAGACTACACGAATGATTGGTGGTAAATGATACATCACAAAAAACTCAAGTACCTCATCCTGATTTTGGATGACATAACCTTCAAGAGGCTTACATGCTCACTGACCAGGCAAGAAAACCTTTGGTGCTGTGCATGATGAATAATGTGAAAATCTGTGTAAAATGCACACGCACGCATAGCTGTAGACATCCTGGATTATGTGCTGTTTTACTATATGTGTGAGCTCACTGTAGAGCGAAGCTATGCCAACCTGAGGTGCACATTTTGGCTGTCCACAGTGTTGAATGCACCCTTGGTGATCCAGAGAGCTATGTGGAGAACATGTGTTGCCATTAGTTAACATCTGGGAATATAATGTTTCATCATGCTTTGTAAATTTGGTTGCTGTGATTTAAGAGTGAGGCAGACTTCTTTAATAAACACTTCTTCCTTCTTTCTATCTACTGTGTAGTTTTGAAAAAATGAAAGTGCAGTGCGGTGGAGGGGCTGTGGACAGATGAGAGGTGCAATCAAAGACTCATTTTCAAACTGGGTATGGTAGTTGTCCATGAAAACGACTGTATCTCCAACTGAACAGCAACTGATCCTTTTAACAAGAGTACAGGCTAATCCAGGTTTAGTCAGATAGACACCGGAATAAAGCACCGTTACTGTAAATACTGCTGGTGTTCTTCTGAGAGAAGATACTCTGTAACAACTGACCGCTGTTTGTTTCTTTCTGTTCCCCTTTCTGTCACTGTTTTCAGCTGGGACCACATATATTTTTGGAAAAGGAGGGGCTCTCATCACATTCACCTGGGCTCCCAATGAGCGGCCGAGCACCCGAGCTGACCGGTTAGCTGTGGGCTTTAGCACTCAGCAGAAGGATGCTATCTTGGTGCGAGTGGAGAGCACCCATGGGCTCGGAGACTATCTTCAACTACACATAGTAAGGATGGGAAACAGATTTTGGGGCTTAAAGCATAAATGTCACAAAGCACCAGAAGACAGGCGGTTTATCACGCTGCTGCGATGGTTGAAAAATACTTAAAGGGGATTAAAGCTCAAATATGTTGTTTATATGATCTAAGGTAATGCTATGAATATTTGTGCACATTCCTTTTGTGATTTCCAGATTTTACCTTTCAAAAAAGTTTTCTTTAGATTTATCAACAAGACAAGAGCAAACTGTAGAATAAGTCACAAATTGTCCTTGATAGGATTTAAGGTCATTCCTTATGTGTTATTTAATGTTTTACTCTGAGTATGGACCTAACGATGAATTATAATGTATTTATGATTATAAAGGCACTGTCTATTAAAAACAAGAACACACACACACACACACAAAATCCTTAGATCTTTAATGAAAATTATGACAATGTGAAGAGGGCAGCTAATTGGAAAAGTGGAAATTGTCCACTCTGTCTGTAAAAACACGATAAAGTTTTGATTATGTAGGAAATGAGAGAGCAAGTAATAAGATGAAAAAAGAGTACACCATCAAAAAAGGCACATCTTCAAATGATATCAGGATGACTCTGGAGCTCGTCGGGAAAGTACACCTGAGACTAGAGTGTCATACAAGCATTTCCAGTAGCAATTGGAGGAATATAGTAGCCACAGCAAGTAGATATAAATATCCCTGAGAAGGGGAGAAAAATGTAACGGTGACAGAATTTATCCAAAGATTTATCAAAGACATTGCTGGTAAATAATTGTGTACTACTACTTAAATGAAATTAAAAACAAAAAAGACTCAAATAAATCTTACTTTTAAAATAAAGTTTTAACTTTGCTGCACGGTTATTCTAACATCAGGCTATTTGTCACAGCTTGTGTGATTCAAAGATTAATGTCATCCGAGTTCAAATCTTGACATAAAATTGGATCAAGTAAATTATGACCTCAGGAAGAAGCTACAATAGAGCATAGTCAGCAGAGTAAGAAATATTTACTGCTGATAAACACATGTATCTGTTGCTGGTACCGGGGGACTCCTCAGCAGCTGCCAGCACCTGGGTCTTTTCTAAAGGGAAATCAGTCTTTTTTAGCATGTAGCCGTCGGGCAGATGTGCTATGATGAAAACGTCTGCGAGTGGTGTGCTAATTAAAATCACACCTGTTGTGAAAACACAGGACAAAAAGCACAACTTATTAGCACACAAAGCCTGATCTTGAATATTATATTAATTTCATAAATTGTTTTGAACCGACACTAAATGGTTTGAAAACCTCTTAAAAAGAAAACAAGCTCTAAATGTATTTTTGGTAAATCTAGTAACCTAGTAAGAGCATTCAGGGTATTAAATATAAAAAGTTGTGCAAGTACAATACATGGAAACATGGGAGAAGAGGAAAACCATTCATCCTATTGTAGTTATTTTAACGATTGAAAGCTGACTTCTTATCATTTATAGTGTCTTCCAGTCCATTCCAGTCCATAGACTGAGCAGAAGCTAATATCTAAAAGGTATTTAAAACCGTGGTGTTGTGTAGGAGTCATCGAGAACTTACTGTATTTGAACAAAATACCGTGTCTGTTTTGAGAGTGTAACTGCTGTACCTATCAGTCTCTAGACGTGTTTGCTAGAAAAATCCACCCCTGGACATTTTTATGCTGTCTCATTTCAATTGCATTTCCAGTTTTAAAAGCGTGAAACTGACCTTGCCAGCCACTGACTGTTGCTAAGTGAATGCAAAGACTGTTGCCTGCATGGCGAGCCGACTGATTTTTTTTTTTTTTCTAGCATCTGCCAAGTCCTTGCAACCTGACAGATTGCTTACTTTGACACCTTATTACAGCTCAGCAGAGGGGACTCAAAGAGCTCAGAGGGTGTTGAGGTTGTCTTTTTGCTTTCTCCAACCGAGCTTTGTAACATTGCACCTTATATTTTACAGAAACATAACTTGTTGTTTGTTGTAAATTATTTATGTATATTATTAATCCTCCATTTATCACACTTTGTCCCCTTCTTCTGCATGGCCATTGAAGATGAGGAAGACTATGAAAACTAGGTGAAAACAGAGAGAAGCAGTACACTGATCAAAATAATACTGGCCACAGGGGAGTGTTCAAAAATAGTAAAGGAAACAAATGATGTATGAGTTATATGTACTACAGGGATTTGCGGTTTTCAGACCTCACTTATAATCTTTTTTGGATATCACACGGTTTATTCAAAACTGCAATATGATGAACAGCAAAGTATGAAATAAAGGGGTCGTAATAACAGTAGGTGCCTGGAATGACTGCAACATTTTCATTGTGTTTGAAAAAAATCTTGATTAAAGATGGGGTTGTCATTCCTGGGAAAACCAGCAAGAGGAAGCTCAGATTTGAAAGTAGCCAACCGAAAAAAATCCCACCCTTTGGTTCTGACGTCTCTCCAAAGCTGCCACTCCAAAATACAGCACACACTGCTGACTACTACCTAAAGATTTCAAGAAAATACACTGCCCCCAAACAAAACAAAACCAATAATTACCTGTCCAGCAGAAACAGCATTGTTCAAAAGCCACACCAGTGTTAATTCTGGTTTTACATCTTGCACTTCTTTAATGTATGTAGGGCATTTAATGTATTCATTGCTTCTGAAATGAATTGCCAACAGTACCTCTAACAGATCTATTAGATGTGATTGTTGCAAATGTAGCATCTGATTGTCACCACTTTGTTATAACAGCTATTTCCAATCAGATAATTTCATACACAACAAAATAAACATTACTTACTTGTATAGAGAAGCTCCAAAAACCAGTAATTCTGTACAAAAGAAACAACCACCATATTCACTGGAGAGTATGCTGAAGAGGCTAATGCTGCTTTCAAATGGTCATGTTGTTAATCAGTGACTAAAAGATAAAATGAAAACAGAAGATTAATTGTGCAAAATAATAAAAATTAAAACCGTTGAAGAAGCAGCGCTACTATGGGAGAACTGGTCTAGATTGGCACTTCTCTTTAGCTGATTTTGATCATGACTCAAATGGGCAATTGCTCAAACAAGCTGACTTCTGAATAGAAAAGACTAATACTTTACAATACAGAACACGAAAACATGCGGTGTTAGTGAGGAACTTTTTAGGAGCAAGCTCATAATGAATGAATCTTGAATTGAAGTGTATAATGATGAGTTACAAGGGAACAGACTGGGAGATGCCATATTTACTGTATGAGAAAAGTCTTTCTCAATAAATGTTCTGCCTCATTCTGTCAGGGCCGCTCGGCGGTCTTTCTCTCCTCTGCTCTCTCTGTCCTGTGGGCTCTGCACCTCAGCTGTGTTGCATTCCAGTAATTAGTGACTGGTTTGTTGAGGCGCACAGCTGGGGTGCATCCCGAGGATTACCTGCTCCTTACTTATACCTCTGGCAGACGCTCCATCAGGGCCGGAACATTAGCTATGTACTGCGCAACCTAGATTGGGGTAGAATGCTACGCTGACAGACACTGTGCGTTTTGGCTTGACTCTACCACACTACATATGCGCTACACTACCCTATATGCAGACCGTACGTTCCCATGTTATGTTCTTTTGATACTTTGTGTTCTTTTTATTTACCTGTTACCGTCATGTTTTTCCCCCTAGCACCTGGGTCTGCAAACTTGAGTCCAACCTCAGTCCTCTCTCGCCCTCCTGGTGAGGGGGGCTACCATAACACGTTCTACTGAAACACTTCACACTAAACTGTGGATATTTTAGGAAGGCGCCATCAAAGGCAGAGTTCAACCCACCATCTTAGCATGTTAATCCACATGTTCCATACATGTTTGGATTTTTCATTTCGGATATATGATAGATAAGTGAGGTACACTTTTGATAATGCACGTGTGCTTAGGACATTATTACAATATATACAATCTAAATAATAAAGAACATTTAATTCTTTTTAAAGTTTTCCCAATAGACCTTGCTGCTGAAATAAATGTCACAGTAATAATTACATTTTAGATTTTAGATATTTTCAGGTAAAACTCATTTTAGAGAAAATAGGTGTTTGGATCATTTGGGAAATGTGTTCAAAGCAATTAGAAAACAGCTCCCACAACAGTTTATGGAGCAGTTTGAAACTGTTTTATTATTTATAGTTATCAGTTATTTTTATCCAGTAATCTCCTTTAAAAAGAAAATAATAGAAGCTTGTTTCACACTCAACTACAATTGGTTTCATTTAATACATTCCCTTTTATGTTCACCATGCACACCTCTAACTGTGCCGAGTATGATGAGGAGGGAAGATACTTTGTTATTTCTATGGGAAAGGAAACCTCTGAATTCCCAATAAAACTGATGCACACTTGTCTCTGAGGAGAAGCCTTCGGTAAAGAGTGGAGAGATACAGTATGTATCCAATACAGATAAAGACTTGGCTGGTAACAAACTGAGACAGACAGATATACCGGTCTTCTTAAAAGAATCATGATCTGCGCAGCCTGTACTCTGTTTAAAAATGTATCAGGTGGCAGTGGTGTCTCATCAGAGAAGATCGGTCACTGCCACAGCCCTTTTGGGTTTTCCCTTTCATCTCATCAAAGATAAATCCTTATAATAATATATCCTTTTAATAATCTATCCTTTTCCTCTCCAGTGAATTAGATTAGGCTGCAGCTCAGATGAGAAGTGAGATTCCACACAGAAAGCTCCAGTGGGAGCAGAGAGTACTTCAAGGATATATGCTTTCTCCAGCAGTTGATGTCAAAAGAGCTAGTAGGTGGGAGACTGTTTATGAGCCTGTCTAGCTTTATACACAAGCACATGGATATACAGTAAGTAGCCTCTTGTAAAAAGGAGAAAATCAACTGGAAAGGCCAACCTTTTGTCTTCTAAAACTGAGGAGTAGTAGTGTTGCTTTGCCAGCTGGAACTTTGGGGCTGTTTTATAATTGTGTTCTAAGACAAAGCAAAATACAAGTAGCTCTTTTGTGAAGCCCCCAGCAGACTTTCCCACCCTGGAGATGTTGTCGAGAGGAAACGGGCTGAATTTGGCCTGAGGCCACACTATCCTGTAGTTGCCTAATAATTACTCATTAGTTAGATTTTTTGGGATGAGTAATTAAACCCTGGACAACTGAATAGCTTTGCTTGTACATAATAAACGTGAACAAGGAATTCGAGAGATTTCTTACAATTTAGGGAATATAAATTATGTATATAAAGAGGTGATAAATGTGGTTTCTTTACATACTTTTGTGTAATTACACCTGACTAAATAGTTCTTTAACAGTAAGGTCTACCATTCTGCTGATTCCCACTAACCTAGAGTGGCAGTGGCTTTAATTAACTCAAGGTTCATAGTAGCATAGTAGAGTAACTGAGAGTGGATACTTGTCATAAAGGGGTTTCATCTTCTTTTTCACCAGTGTGAATTTAATTATCCAGTTGTAAATCGTGCATCATAAATCAGTGGCTCTAGTTGCCTCCTCCTTGGTTCAGAATTGAGAAAGGTTACAGTCCAAAGAGCCAAAGACCTGCTGCTGACCTTCAACATGAAGGCTGTGTTTGGAGATAGAGCTCCTTTACACAAAGTAATGTTGATTTTTCAAGCTTAAAACTATACTGTATTGACAGTTTATTAGGTACACCTAGCAGCTAAAGTAAATTCTACCGCCATAAAAGTGAGGCTAGGATAAATAAGAATAAGTAATGCAGTACAGTTCAAAAGCAGCACAAACTTCAGCAATGATCATCACGTTGAATCAGCACCTCTCTTACACAGTTTGAACAAAAACTGGAACTTATCACTTTCATGAAAGAGGGATTTTTTTATTGCAGGACCATTTGGATTAGACTGCATTAGTTTTCATTAGGCGTACCTAATAAAATGTCAACTGAGTCTACATTGATAATGAGACATTCAAGGTCTTTGAACACACACTTCTGTATTGGACACCAGCCATGTCAGCATTCAAATTTAAAATATTTCTAGAAGGGTTTTACATATGATTACATATTACACATTACATGATTACATATGATTAAAGGGTGAGGGCAAAGCTGTGAGGCAAAGCAGGCACCACAAAGTCAGGAAAAGAAGTAGCTCTGTATACACATTTCTGGTTTTTCAGTCAGTAATGTTTGTGCATATACAATGCATGGCCCGCTGTGGAAGACATTAACATCACCCCTATAAGGTCAGTAGATACTGTGCACATCATGTACCATGTAGGACCAGCAGTCTGCAGAATTTCATTTTACTAAAATACCACACCAGTCAATTTCACATCCTCTCCCCTCTCTGGTTAAGTACCATAGTGCAACCAACTGCCGGAGTCAAGGTTGTTTGAGTACACACCTACACACTCTTGGTCCTTGATAGTACACAGCTGAAAGACAAATGATATGAGGATAAATTATGTACATAACCTAAAATGAATTTATTTTATTATTATTATATAATGGTAATGAAGTTTTGCCTGAATGCGCAACATTCTCTTGTGCATGTGAGACACTAGGTCCTCAGCGCACAATCACTTGACTGTCAGTTAAATAAATAAGCAATTATGACCAAATGTTTTGTGTTTCCTGTTGTAAAGAATGACTTGGCAGCCACACTGTAGGATCTTTATGTTATTTATATTTACATCACAGTATCAAAAGTTACTGGAATCTAAAAGTAAAGTGCAACATCGTGCTTCTCTGTGTACAGCTGCAGAGTTGTGTACTGTTTATCACAGTGTCCCTTAAACCACATTAGTTACTTTGATCTTGAGTTGCATTTAGAAAGAAGGCGGCAAATGTACAAAGGCCAAGCAGACATAGAGACCCCACAATGTTTGTTTCCAGTTTTCTTATTAGTGCCACCCAAAGGCTGTGTTGAGAAGCAACTTTAACCTTTGAGGAAGGTTGGCAGTAAAAGGAAAAGACTGACAGGGAGAGAAGTTGGTCGGCCAAAAGAGAAGCAGCAGGATTCTGTTAGGAATGATCCACATCAGGAAACCTGAGTTGACTGCTGAATGGGCGTGCTGCCGATCCCTAAACATGCTGTCCATGTCACCAAAAATACACTTTTACCACTTAAACAAATTCTGACCCAACATCCCTGAAGTAGATGGAAGCTCATTTTGCACGCATTTAAAATGAGCATGATTTGTTTGGTGTGTCACGTTCGTTCTTTGCTTTTCACCTGCAGGATCAAGGAAAAATCAGTGTCATCTTCAATGTGGGGACAGATGATATCACCATCGATGAGCGTGCTGTCATAGTCAATGACGGCAAGTACCATGTTGTACGCTTCACACGCAGCGGTGGCAATGCCACTCTGCAGGTGGACAACCATCCAGTGATTGAGCGTTATCCACCAGGTAAGACTCATGGGACAAACTATGTGGTTATATGATACACACAGAGATGGCATGGAGCATCTGGATTGGAGAGAGATGATTGCATGTCTGCCTTTTAACCATAAACCTTTGAATGTGTGGTTGCAAAATGTGTTGTTTGCAAACAAATGTTTGGCAGAATACCCAGTGGCTAGATGGTGGCCACTTGGCATACAGCCCCATCTGATTTTTTATTTGCTCTTTTAAGTTGACACACATAAAACTGCACAGACAATACAGTTATCTGAAACTGATACATTTGCCTCAAGCTGCAAAGTATTTCTAACAAAGAAAGATTTTTTTTCTAATTCATATTGGCTTCATATTGAGTGGGCGAGGATGTAACAGGGGAGAACTTTTTTTAATCATATTTCCTCTTAAATTGGCTTTTGATGCATACATTAGGGATTAGGGTTAGTTAGGTTGTGCATATGTGAGCCAAGAGGGATTTTCTAGATGTTTCCAAAAGACTATTTAATACAGTATAAGCCTAATACGATATTTATTTATTTCTAGTTAATGTACCAACCTCTGTGTTGACTAACCAGAGTGAATATGCTGCTATTAATTCAGCTGATAAATTCTTGTTGACATATATAATTTTGTAGTGATGGTGCATAAATTTACATTCATCTGACCACTGGTGAACACTAGCAACTGCATGTAGAGGGCATCTTTTCACTTCAACACACTGATGGATTTAGATAAATGCAAACTCTGTTCTGTCAGCCATGTTTGGTGTCCAGGTAACTTAGAGATGGTGCCACATACAATACTGTACATAGGCATAGAAAGATAAATAATTTATTGAGACAGATTTTCACTGCTTGAAAGGTTTAACGCTCATCATTCTGTGCACACATACATATAACCATATACTGTAGTCTAAAAAAAAAAGGACCCATGCATAATGTAGTTTTGCTTTTACCTGTTCTGAACCAACCAGTTAACCTTATTCTGAACAGGTGCACAAGCTGGCATAGATGGAGGTCCATTCTCTGCCTCCAGCTGGTGCTCAAAGCACACAACACACACACCACAATTGCACATAAATCAAATCATGTAATTGTGATGGCCATGTGTGTACTGTGTACACTCTTTGTGAGCTCCCACACTGTGATCAGTGATTTTTGAAACATCTGTAATGATAAATGGCTAAAGCACAGTGTATATTGCACGTGCCATGAGGGGCATAAGACACTGATCTTTTTTTGGTTTTAAATGGACATCAAACAACAGGAATAATATATGACGTCTTCATGTTTTCCTAAGGCAAAACTACAGGGCCACTACCTGAAGCTCTACAAAGACCCAATAAATGTGCAGCCTCACATTGTTACCTGCTGTGTAATTGAGGTTACAGTAAAAACTTTATGTAGGTAAGCTTCACTGTAACTGCCCAGCACTGTCATTTACTGCGCCTCCTTTTCAGTGCTGCACTGTAATTCCAAATCCTTTTTATCCACTTGTGTCCAACAACATGGATGAATTTAAATTCTTATTTACATTTTTATTCAGAATTTGGGGGTTAAACATGTTTTCAGAAAACCTGTTTGTAGCAAAGTCTACACGGAACAAGGTGCTCTGCACATGCAGTGATTTATGAATAATGGCAACAAGAATTTACGAGTTGTAAGGTCAGAACCTTGTAGAAACCTCGTGGGTGATGATTGATAGAAAGTCTTCAGTGCTAGATCAGTACTAGACTGTATTTATGGCACAAATATTAACTGGGCCCTTCCAAAGACTAGAGATTCATACCATTGACACACAGTGTGCATCATGTATTTACTGTAGTCATTTTGATTGGATTAATTACTGTTCTGTGTTTGCATGTGTCAAAGAGCTAAAGTCCTGTCCCAGTTAGGAGCAGCTCCCACAAATCTTTCATGTAGGGAGCTGCAGTAAAAACACATCATATCAGGAAGTGTGCTATAAAGGCAAAGAGCAGAACTGGGGTGAGACTTTGGCTCTCTGTAATGACTCCAGGCATATTCTAAGGCCAGTAACTACAGAATGTACTTTACTATCTATATGCAACAACCTTTTTCCTCATTGTATTTGTTGAAGCAGCTGATTTTAATTCCTTTTTGTGTTGAACTGATTTTACCTCTGTTTTAAACAGTACCTAAAATTACATTTTACTGTAAATGATATTTACTGAAGATTGTTTTGCTTAAAAAATTAGCTAAATAACACTAACTAGTGTAGCACATTATAAATAGCCTAAACATTACTCTAATTAGCATTAACACTGTTACTCGTAATAACTAGATAACACTAAGTAAAGCACAAGTTTCTTTTAACTCACAACTGGGTTAAAATTGATAACTTGTTAAACCTGTTAGCCATTATAACACTGTTTCTAACCATGTGATCTTTCAGCTTGCAGACTTTAACCTTTAACCTGTCTCTCCAAATTCTTTGAAGGACACTATGATAATGAACGACTGGCTATTGCTAGACAAAGAATCCCATACAGACTTGGTCGGGTAGTTGACGAGTGGCTACTCGATAAAGGTAAAAATTAATTGATTAATTAATTAATCCTTGAAATAACCACTAAATAAGCTTTCCCTATGAGAGGTGCAGTACCAGAGGACAAGGGTGACAAGGATCAAGTTGTACCTCCATTTTAATTGGAATTTATTTTTTGGCTATAAGTTGTGACGTCCACAACGGAGCTTCAAGTGGAACTCTCAAAATTTGTGTCAAAGCAAAGGTGTATAGCATGCATGCCATTTACTCTTTGTCATCCTTATACCTTGTGGAAAAGCTGCACCTTAACAAACATTTTAAACCACATAACTAAAAGCACTTAACTCCTGTCTAACTCTTTATCGTCCGTCTTAACCACTGTGTGTAATTAGATGCTGTGTGTAATTATATTACATAAAATCAGTAAAATGCTGGATAATATTTACAGTAATACCAGTGAAACTAACATGACATAAGTTGACCAAATCTTGCTCCCCCTTACTTTTTAAACCATAAATGCCAGATGTGTTCACATCCAATGAAGTTCTTTTCATGTTCACTATATCAGTTTGTATGACCATGTTAGATTTCTAAACTGAAGATTTTTGCTGTGACAAAAGAGCTTTGACAGTCTGTTAAAGGAGATCAGTGTTTGCAGTCATTAACTTTGATAAGTATTCTCCTGGGACAGTCCCATTAACTGCCGTCCCCCTTCTCTGATCTAACGCTGCTTATCAGTGAAGCTGCTGACTAGTGGCGCTGTTAGATATCATTGCTCCTTTCCGGGGGTGAAACAATTGGACTGGGGGAACTCGGATCAGAGCATGTTTCATTGGCCTAATGGCTGGGGGGGGGGGGGGGGGGGTATTTAGCTTATACTGTCATTTACCTTTCACAATCTGTAGTACAGTAAGACTGCAATTTTAATAATTCATCCATCTCTGGAAAAACAAGTCATACGATATGCATCACTGCACCATCTATTCTGGAGTTAAGAGATAAATATGTATCCTGGAAAAACATCTGTCATGTGTCCCTGCAGACAGTTTGCTAACTCAGTTCAAAATGCTTTCTTTGTCCTATTAAAACACTTAAATAGGCTCCTAAATAGAATTTTAAGCCTTTTTTCATGGTTGCAACTTGCATGTGTAAAGTCTAAATTATAAACTTGATGCTAACTAACTGTCCCCTTTTAAAGTTAACATATAATTCAAGTTTTAAATTGACTAATTATTAATGTTATAATCACTAAAGCCCACCTGGCTCAAATGATGTTCCTGTGCAAGCTCTCCATATGACTTTTGTATGTTCACTCTACCATTCTCTCCCCTTTTCCATCTGTTCTGTTCTCCGTGTCTCTTTCTAACTTTAGGGAGACAGCTGACCATCTTTAACAGCCAGGCAGCTATTAAGATTGGTGGTTCTGACAGGGGCCGGCCCTTCCAGGGCCAGATTTCAGGGCTCTATTACAACGGTCTCCAGGTGCTCAAACTAGCAGCAGAAAATGATCCGAGCGTACAGGTGGAGGGGAACCTGCGTCTGGTCGGGGACTCGCTCTCCACGGTGACCACCGACACCACTTCTGCTACCCCGCTGGCGGTGTCTGATATGTCTACCACAATCATGGAACCCACCGCCACTAGGGCTACCACCACTACCCGCAGGCCGCGGTCACCCAGCTTGAGGGAGAGCATCTCCAAGGTCAGAAAGTATAAATGAATAGTTTTAATTTACTACCATGAAAGGTTTAGGGCTGTTGTCACAATTTTTCCAGGGGGCGGTTTTGTCGTGGTTCAATAAGAGAAGGAAATCAATACAACATGCTGTGTTAGGAATCAAAGTATATCCGATTTTTAATTAGACATTTTTAGGAAATGACATCAGTTTTTCTAGTCTTGAAAATCATTCTAAACATTGTGTAGACTTAAAGAATTAATAATTATTATAATAATGTGAATAAGAAACATCTGCTGGCTTGTTTCTATGATATACATCTCATCCCTTATATTAGGTGTCATTTGGTCATTCTGTTAAACTTAATTTTTTTTTTTTATTAACTAAACGTATTTACAGCACTATGTTGTTTGTATACCTCATGGTCTTAAGTGATATGTTTGATTTCATTTCCAACCCTGGGACAGGCCAAAGATGACAACTAATAGTAGTGTAACTTTTTCTTCAGCTCTAAAATAACACAGATGGCTCTCCTTTGCTTATTCTGGCCCAGTTTTACATTTCACATTCAGTTTGAGGTTTCGCCATTTATGTTGTGTTAAATGAAATTTACCACATAGTACTACAATCTGCTGTGTCAATCTAAGTAAATGAAAGAACACAATCACATAACCAAGGACAAGCATACAACACAGCTGATTCCTTGGTTTGCCACATGCTACAGCTATGGCCTTTAAATTCGAGAAAAAATAAGCCGTATTTCTTTCAATAAAAAGCTTTTTTTTTTCTTTAAAGGAAAAAAGGCTTTTTTCTGATTTTAAGGTTGTTCAGCTTTGAAGAGCTAAGTCAGAGTAGAAGATAAACATTGTATATTGTGCAAGGGTTGACTAGAACATGCACATACTGTTTTTTTTTATTAGTGATCATGACATTAATTGCTGTTAAAGCCTGAAATAAAAATACACCACATAAGCATCTCAAGCAATAATTACCGCTTTTGAAATGCAATAAAAATCTGTATTACACACAGGTTGTATATATCTTTAACTGCAACACCCATCTTCACTGGAGACTCAGAGGGTTCTAATCTAATGAAATCATTAAAATCAAATGCATTATACATAGAAAATAATAACTAATATACAATTCTAAATAAAATAATTATGCACTGGTCTTCTTACAGCAGGTTTGGTCCAACATATCTGATTTTTAATTCATCTAATAATTCACATTATTTCCAAGTGTGTTAGAATAACAATAACATCCATGCTTCAATATGTATTTTTTTAACAAGTACAGCGATGTAAAAAAGGCTTTTATTGAGCTGATTTTCACACATTGTGGAGTCACAATGATACATTCAGACTGGTGGACATTACCAACCACCATTTTACATGACTTGATTTTAATCCAAATGTTGTAAACCTGCCAGATTGGAAGGATTTCAGCAGTGCCTGGAGTGAGGTTTCAAATAAAAATCCTCTTGCCTTGCCTAATAAAAATACAGAGTGCATTTTCATTATATTTCTCAGTTCCCCTAAAATTGCCTTTTCTGGATTGTCAATTTAACAAAGTAATCCATTAGTGCACCATCCATTCCCTACTCTGCTCAGGTGCTCTGAATCCACTGGGCACCCTAAAATCCTATTTAGACATATTCAAGGACTGGCTTAGCATGTGAGAATTTGTTTTTGTAAAATGAATGTAAAAAAAGTACAACATTTGGCATGTAAATAAACTAAATTATTGTTTGAATCTATTCTCTGTCACTAGTGCTCTTGCTTTGCTTGTAAACACATAAAGTGAGCCACAAGGGTGAGGTAGAAAGTGTACATATGGGCACATCTCGGATTTGTAGTCTTAATAGTGTTGCTCTGAGCAAATGCACAAAAGTGATACAGTGCCGCAGCTTCCCCTCAAAAGGGACAGTCAGCCAGCAAACACACTCAAAAGTGTGAGCACAAATCAAAAAGATGGGAGTGTGTGTTTAACAACAACATATTTTCTCCATTTTGCTTTCAGCCGCAGAACACTGATGATATTCTAGTGGCGTCTGCTGAGTGTCCAAGTGATGACGAAGACCTGGAAGAGTGTGAACCAGGAACAGGTGGGTCACCCATGGCTGAAAAGATGAGAGTACAGCACTTATCCAGACAACCATCATTGATTTTAAAATTTTAATTCTGTCATATTTCTGCAGCTAACATACACTAATTTCCTCCGGGGCTCTGTTAAACAGCTGTCCACATTTAGTTCACTTTTACAGACTCAGCTAGCATTAATGTATATGAGCTTTTGAGTCGTGTCTGCACAGTAACTGACTAAAGTAGATTGAATGTCTTTGTGAAGTGTGCCGCAGCCACTAAGAGTGGATGACAGTAGACAGCAGACTGAGCTTGTGACAGTAACAAGCTGTGGAACTGAAGAAGAGGCCTGCCCTTATTATTGTTCCCTCAATTATTAATATGACCTTATCAGAATTGTTTGTTGTTGACTAGCCCTGCAAAGCGCGGCTCCAATAATGATGAAAGAGAATCTGGTGGCCATAAATAACCAAACTCTGCAGACAAAAATATTCCCCCACAGCCAGAAGACATTCTGACCCCAGAGCCAGATCTGAGGTGGTAAATGTCAGTGCATGGCATGAGAGCTCATATACAGTATATACTGGAAGGCTATTTGGTGAGGAATCTAGACATAATGATGCAAGACAAACAGGGTACACCGGTTGCTTTCAGCAAGCCACAATAATCCTAATGTGATTCCTACAAAAAATAACCTGTTTCTCTTGTCACCCCTGCCTACAGATGTGCATACAGTAGTAGCATGGCAATATAATTTACTGTTCTTTTGTTTGTTGTGTGCTCTGTTTATTTGCTCTTCATTCAGCTGCTGCCTTTCATGGGTCACCTTGTATGTTTGTGTCTACATGTGAGCTCTTTTATGTTTTTGCTGTATTCTATCTCATAATATAAAGAATTTGCATACCCACACATTGAAACCATATAGGAATAAAACCTGCACACATCATGCAAGAATAATGTCTTGGGGGTTTAAATTTGTTTTTCTGCTCATGTGGCAAATGTTGATGTAAATAAAATTGTACTGTAGGAAACTGCACTAAAAATAATAAACCTTATAAGTCAGCTAATATTAGTTTAGCTCCTCAGTTATGCTCCACATAATGAGCAGATTGCGACTCTGCATTAATGAGTGCAGTCAGCTATACAGCCAGAATTTCAGTTTAAATGCTGTTCTAATTTAGGATCCCCTACCTTTTCTGTTTTCTTTCTAGGAGGTGAATTAGTGTTGCCTATTATTACAGTGGATTCCCTTGAGCCCCCATCCATTGCCACCCGTTATCCCGTCATTCCTCCCCCTCCTACACTCCTATCCCCACTTGAAACCACCAAAGAGTCGCTGATACTCCCTCCTCACCCTTCCTGCCCCCCGGACCAGGAGGACTGTGGTGACCCTGTGGAGGTCTCAGCCTTTGGCTCTGGGGAGATGACAGAATCAGATGATGAGGACTTTTACAATAATAACTCCCCTATGGTCACTGACAGGACAGTCCTTCCTCCACCTCCCGCTTCCGGTGAGGGAGGGGTCCAGAAACCCCGCCCCGTACCTCCTTATGTTCCCACCACTAACCCTGACCAGCTCCACATCCCTGCAGGCAAAATGAACACCCGTGACCAGGTGCTTCTGCCCCCCGCTCCTCCTTCCTCCCGAAACACACCAGGACTAACTTACCCCCCCAATTTTCCCCATATGCCCACAGCCGACCCCACAGCCTCTGATGAAAAGAGCCAACCCGGTGCCGTGGAGGTGATCAGGGAGTCCAGTAGCACCACAGGGATGGTTGTTGGTATTGTGGCTGCTGCTGCTCTTTGCATTCTTATCCTCCTCTATGCCATGTACAAGTACCGCAACCGAGACGAGGGCTCCTACCAGACAGACCAGAGTCACAATTTTGCCAACAGTTCCACAGTGGAAGGCAATGGAGCAGTGGTCAAAGACAAAAACACAGCAACGGCCTCTGTGGCCAAGGCAATCACAAAGGGCAAAAAGAACAAAGACAAAGAATACTACGTCTGAAAACGGAGAAGGAGAGTCGGAAAGCGTGGACTGATACAAGAGGATGAGAGAGGTTGCTTTTGTTTCGTTAGCCTATTTTCGTCAGGTTGACCATCAAAGAAATTTTACAGGCTAAAAAAAAAACTGCACAAAGCAATTGTATGTTCCTTTTCACAGTTACATGTTCTCAAAAGTCAAGGCCCAGCTTGATGAAATCTTCATCTACTGCACAAGATCAGACTCATCCTCTGTGTTACAACATGCACTCACTGGTTTTTTGTTAGTGTATCTTTTTTTATGTTTTTTTTTTTACAGGCTATGGGTATATAGAACAGGCATATCCACTTTGGCTTTGTATATAGCATGGATATGGTACACTGAAGAAAGTGCTGAGTACATCCGTACAGATTTGCTTAAGTGTTATTTTTTGTTCTTCTTTGTAACGCTCTATCTCAAGTCTCAGTGTTCCCATTATGATAAATGAGGCGGTACAGGCCAGTTATTGAATTTTTACGGTAGATGAGCAGAGAGCACCTCTATTTCTGACTGCTTTCAAAAAAGAAAGCCTTTATTTGGATAAGACGTCATCTCTGCAGCTTTCACGTTATGTTATGTGGTTTTAAAACTCCCCTGTCACTCTGTCCGCAAGCGATGATATTATGTTTCTGGTGCTGTATCATAAATAAAGCATGATATTTAACTCTCCTGGTGAAAAATACAGCATTTAAATGAGATTATTAAATCACTCAACAGACTCCACCCAGTGAATCACACAGTATGATGGATCAGAAATATTACTTACATGAGATATCAGAGTCAGTGTGCCATCCCATTCCAAGTAGGGATAATTGTGAACAAGTTGGTCAGTCAGTGAAGGTATTTCTCTGTGAACATTGCTTGTATGTACATATAGAGGTTAGCAGATTGAAAAAGCATTGTGTACGCAGAGGAATGATATGAAGAAAAATCGGCATAAGAGACACTCGGCCCACCTCAACAGCTTTCAGAATGACATCAAAACTGCAGCCCGAACTTCACAGGAATTTTGGAAAAACATTTAAAGAAGTTTTTCCGGTTGTTTCTTGGAAAAGGAGAACCAACCCACCTCACCGGAGGCTGGCTCATGAGGTTTTCCTTCCTCAGAACTGTCATGGGATAATTCAAAAGCACAGAGAAAATGTAAGCATATCTTTGAGACATAGATATATATCCTTGTAAAGCAGCCAAACATGTATTGTTTTTTTCTATCAGTTACTAAAAGACTATTCTATGAGATAAATAATTGAAGGTTTGTGAACTGTATTGATATTTCTCTATTTCGATGTATCTTGTTACCACTCCTCTTAACACATTACATTCTAGATCACCTTTTAATTAAATCCAGACAAAAAGCACACTTTCCTCTGATAGCTGCACATATCTTTTTTTTTTTTTGCATTTATGGTTCAGATTATGCAGAGAAAACACAAGGATGGAACAAATGTTTTGTTTTGTCGCATTGTGCATTTTATGTGCTGAATCTGGTACTCAATGGATCTGATAATATAAAGCCATTTTTCTGTTGACAACTGCTGTTTTTATGTTTAAAATACTTATTCATACTCTGTGATTTCCTGTTGTTTTTTTTTTTTTTATTTAATGAAAGTGCCATTCAACATGACCTGCTCAGCCTTCAGAAAATATTCCATTCCTCACTCATTGCTATTGTATAGTGTTCATGTGAAATGGATCTTAATATGTGTACAGAACGTGGATAAAGACAAAAATACACTTGATTATATACTTTGTACACATCTGTGTTGTGTGCTGCTTCTTGTAGATTCACATAGAAAATGCATTTTATTTGACTTTTTATCACTGGACACAGACGCTATAGAATTTGGATTGAACTAAGAGTGACATGAATTAGGCAACAATTATGGTATACATCAAAATATATGTGAATACAAGTGACCCTCTCACAGTCACACATTGTACTGATCTAGTTACTGGCGATTAGGCTTTGGGAATTATAAATCTTTTGGGATAAAAGAAACAATTCAAAATATTATGTAATCTTACAAAGGGCACATTTTGCTAGCAAGATAAGTTAACACATTTAACATGAAGAAACAGTGTTTCACACAAATTGCCAGTCATGATAAAAATTTGTCTTACACTTGAGTTTCATCATCTTCTACTCCTTCACTCTCCTCCTCTCTCTCTTTCTTGTACAGTGCAGTTAGTAATGACTTGATGTCCATTATTTATAATAAAATGTGTGTTTTCTGCACCTTACACTGCTGCTGCTGTTTAGTTCAGGTCTCCATTGAAACAGAACTCCTTGATTGCAGTGAGGCTAATCTGGACACATAAAGCTTAAATAAAACAAAATGTTAAACCAGTTGAACCAGTTAGGGTCACTGGTGATTCACACCAAAATGTAATTAATAGCTCATGACCTTAGTTGAAGGTAATACAATTTTTAAAGAGAGTGCATGTATGACAAACTTGTGACATAGTGTGAAAGATGTGGCATCTACCAGGCATGGAGTATTCTCAAAAGACGCTATTACATTGGATTATGAGTAATGAAGGATCCACCTTTTGTGAGCTTGACACATATTAGGGGACTAAAAGTCAGAAAATGTTCACCTCTGCTGCATTGATGCTTCTAAGTCCCCCAAATTTGTGCAGTAGTAAATGGCAGGAATACTCTTTTAATATGTAGAGCAAGTCTACATACATAGAGCAAACTCGTGACATTGGCAATATTTTTTGTAACTTAAGTTATTTTCTAACACCAGGCTATAGCACATCATTCAGTCTTTCTCCTGAGTGCTTATTTTATATTACTACAGTCATTTTTAACAGTAGAATTTGTGTCAAGTGCATATCTTGTTATCCAAAATCAGTGGTCCTGCCCTCCACACTGATTAATCTGCTGACATGATGATTATTTTTAGTAAAAATCACACCTTCAGCCATAACACCTTCGATGCTCTCTTGAATAAACACAATAATCTGTTGTATGCTTGTTAACACTAACACATTTTGTGTTGTTTGACTACCCCCTGCTGAGAACATAAGGAACTGTGGAATGGAGAGAAAGATTAGCTCAGAGGTCTACAGCACCAGTGTGGTTTAATGAAGGGGTTATAGTTGCCCTCATCAAATTTTTTTCAGAAAGCAGAAGAGGATTCTCACAAAAGACAAGAAATTAGAGAGATTTTAGTTTAAACTGGGGGAGGTCAGATGGGAAATAATCCTGTGGGCTGAGCAAGGTGTGGTGTCACTACTGTACATTACAAGTGTAGGCAAAGTCTGATCTGTGCTGACATTAGGTATCAAGGAGGGTGGCTAGAAGATACAACAAGTCTCTGCTTAGCATTGCTGAGAGATCATTAGCCTAACTCAACCAAATAGGTGGAAATAAAAGCCCAGATGACAACTGCTACTGTATGTCTAATCCACTCCTGTGTTCTCCAACTTCAAGGCCAGTTTTTCTTCAAATCGTTAAGTATTGCCCTATAGTTTTCCCTTATTTCAGAGCTTGTGCTCTGTTTTACAGCTATTTGTAAGTACTGTACTTTAGGTTCAAGGTAATTGCAAATTAAAATACATTGTTGAATCTAAATTCTTTAAATCATTTTTACATTTCCTAAACATTCAATTACAATCTCCCAGATGTAATCCCAGATTATGTTAGCCCATGTACTATTTTCACTGCACACAGATTTCTTGCACACAAATATCAGAGAAATAGTAGGGCATCTTGTTTGAGGTACAGTATATGCCAGAATAGAAAGCTTGAATAAAAAATAAATAATGTGATTATCTGATTTACATTAACCAGAGGTCAGAAAGGAAATTTCCTTACACAAGACATAGTAGGTGTTGTACACACCCACGTGCCTCACACCACTCAGGTTTAACTACATTCAAAAAAACCAGCTCGTGCTAGTGCCAAATGTGCAAATAGCCATGTATTTTATGAGCAGTATTTATTTGTTCATTCATTCATTTGTTTGTTTGTAATATCAATATAACTGCTTTCTCTGTTACTTAACTGACATTTTTTTATTAAAAAATAAATAAATAAATAAATAAATAAATAAATAAAATATATATAACACACATTAGCCTAGGGTGCAAGCTTTTTAGGCACTTTAGATGTTTAGCCTCTATTCTTATCTATCATTAGGAAGGTGATTAATCTGTCCTAAAGTCCCTCTGCAGTAATACAGCCAGAGTAATAAATAACTGTCTTCAGTAACAAGAAGCCCCGACCTCATCATCGTGGAGTCACTCTGCCAGCACATGAACAGACAGAAGACACTGAGACAACCTAAGAATTGTGGCAGGTTATCCCAGATGCTGAAACAACTTACAGGCCAAGCACCTTGAAAAACGGTTCAGAAGTAAGGCAAAGAGTGGTGACATCAAACATTGATTTGATATGGGTTTTTCTGTTTGCTGCACTTTGTATGAAGATGATTGATAAATAAAGACTATTTATGGTATTATTATCTTCACTTTAGCTTTAAAAACTTTTACTAAACTAAACTTTAAACTTATGCACAGTGCTGCGTATGATTGTGTTGTCTTGATAATTTAAAATTACTGTCCCCGTGACGTCACGGCATACGGCCAATCAGCGCTATGGGAATCTTTCTCTCTCTCCCTCCCTCCCTCCCTCTCTCTCTCTCTGTGCGTGCGTGCGTTCGTCCATGCGTGCGTCCGTCCTTCTACATCCATGGTGTCAACTAGTTGTTAGCTGGAGCTAGCTACTCAGCTAGCTTGTTGTAACATTTTAACATAGATGGAGCTTATGCCAAGAAACAATTGTTGTTCATCATAATAGAGGACTTCAGCTCCCTTTGCGTGTCTGTCAACCTTTGATGCCGATGAAAATGAAGGACTTTCAGAAAACAATGACAAGTTAGCCAACGCCAACAAGAAGTGAAGCTAACGTTACAGTTCTTGGACACACGACTGCCTTGCTCATTAGCATCCTGAGAAGGAAAGCCCTGAGATTTTGCAAGGACTGGATGCGGAAGGAGGATATGAGGCAAGCTGGACAGCTAATGCTAATTGTAAGATATGCTGGGATCCAAATCTGGAAAACATTTCACTGTGAGCACAATAATCAAATCTGTCACTCTAAGATAATATTAGCCAGTGACAGGCAACTAATATTCACGTAGCGACCAGCCGTTAAGCTAACTTGTTGTGGGCTGGCGTTACATTCACTCAGCTAACGATAGGAACATAACCCAGTTCGAAAAGCTAATATATGCGGCCTAGCATTAGCCGGTGACTAGCGTCTAGTAACCTAATGATGTTTAACGTTTGTCAGCTACTATGTAGTACTGTGCTACTGCTGACGGTAATGGTTTTATATTGACCGAGGTTAAAGAAATCATTGGTAGCTGAACAGGTCCATTTTATCGCTCGTAAGTGCAGATAATTGTAAGCTAACGTTAGGCTAAGTTATCTGTTAGCTTCGTAATGTCAATCGGAAAACTTCATGTGCCTGGCACAGCATTGGCCTGGACATGTCATTTTGTCTGAAATCTGTATAACATACCGTACGTGGATTCCCTGTTGCTTTGGATTGAGTTAAAAGACAATGACAAATATTTAAAAAAAAAAATTGTAGTGCGTGCCAGTGTCAGTTGTGTTATTCTCCCCATTGCTAATATTTGTAGCTGCTGAAATGATATCCAAGTTACTGCGATCCCATGTAGAAAATATGAATGATAAATGATCAGGTTTACTGTCTGACTCAGCACAAATGTAGGCCTATTTATCTTGTGACCTTTTGCAAAATTTATTCAAGACCAACTGGAAATCGAGGAAGAAGCTGTATGGTTTCATGATGATTATAAGGAATGTAAGGAAGTACACTTGAAGGAAGGCACTTGAAGACACTTATTTCCACTACTGATATGTATTACAGCATTTTTTTTTTAAATTTTCATTAATTTTATTTTTCAGTGTAATGTCATTTATTTAGCATTCATTGTTCTCCACTGAATGTAATGTTTAAACTGTAGCATCATATAAGAAAACAAACCAGTTTTGGTCTTTCTTACATGTTTTTTCATACATTCAGTGGGTTACCAATGTGCCAAAAAGTCACTCTCCTGATTACCCAACAAGGATTGGGCTGGAGTGTGGCAGCATCGGTGCAAGGAGGGAGCACATGCTGGCACAAGAATATGCAAGGATCCTTGACCTCAACTGACGTATACATATCCAAGAGACGGAACTATTTTCCTTGATGAAACAGGTTTGGTTAACCTGCCATCCCCAATGTAAGTGCCATCACAGACACAAGATACTGTGGCTTGACCTGCTGTAGAGTTTTCTGAGCTACAGCTTTGGAGGAAACATTTCAGCATTTGGTTGAACCTGGAGGTAGAGATGGGTTCCCAAGCTCTTCAGATTTTGCGGCAGGGTGTGTGGGCTTCACTGACGGGAGGCTGGTATGTGGACCCACATCAGAGCACGTTCTCCAACTGCTTCCACCTCTACCTTTGGATATTTCTCCTGGCCTTCCCCTTTCTGCTGTACATGGTAAGCACATTTTCATAGAAGGTTGATTGATAGTTTATTCAAAAGAATGAAAGAACCACTACAATCATGCATGCATTCTTATAAATCATTTTTCATTATTATCTGGCAGAATTGCTTTAATATACTGGGCACAGCAGCTGCACAAGGGATTTACACCATACATTGTTGACACAATTAGTGAAGGAGAAACTATAACATTACTTGAAATTTAGTTCTTTAACAATGAGTTACTGAGAGAATAAAGTGATTTATGAGCTATGTTAACATTCAGCCACCAACTTCTTGATGAAATCTGCCTATCAGCAGTACCTGAGAGGTCAATAGGGCAAAACACCAATGGTCAGACAACCAGACAGGCTTTAAACAATTCCCCCATCTATAATGAATGCATTAGAATATACGTTTTAGTCATCTGCTGTGCATGCAGAACAGTAGTAAATGAGATAAATCATCACTGGACCAGGAGGTCTGCGAGATCTTATGTACATTCTCATCTGACTGTGTGGTTCTAGTTCAGGACCAAGAAGAGTTTAAATTGTGTGGAAAAACAGAGCGGATTTGTTTAAAATCCCAATGAATATACAGATGTGTGTCAAATTAAAGGGAAAAACCTGAATAAATGAGTGGTCTCTTCCAGGATTACAATATTCCCATTCATAGGGCCCGAGGGGTCAGTGAATAGTTTGAGTATGAAAATGATCCGAGTCATATGCTATGGCCTTTGCAGTAACATAATCTCAACTCATCTGAACAAGATTTTGGTGGTGTTATATAGCATCTCCACCACCATTATCAAAACACCACATGAGAGAATATCTTTTGGAAGAATGGTGTTCATCCCTCCAGTAGAGTTCATAGACTTGGAGAATCAGTGCCAAAGTGCACTGAAGCTGTTCTGGGATCCCAACACCTTACTAAGGCACCCGGTTTTGAGTCTTCCTTGAATTTGTCATGTCTGTATGTGGTTGCCCTGTGCACTGCATTATGTTCATGTGTCAAAGATAAGTCCATTGTTTTCTGGGGGGGAAAACACCAAACCTATATAAAATAAATGTTTTAAATGTTACTGATACATATTCCAGTGTTTGTCTAAATATGGTGACTGCCTCATTTCTATCATCTTTAGTAAGACATTTATTATAGAACAGTTGTCAATAATCTTTGTTGAAATGAGCAATGGCCGTGTGCTTTCATTATGATAAGTGCTTAACACTGCTTATATTTTATTTTGGAACTTGCTGGCCATTATCAAATCATTTCTGAAACCCATTCCTTGAAGTGGACTTCACTGCTTCATTTTGAGAGTTAGCCACAGTTCCTTTTTTCCCCCCACTCTCTCTCAGGCTCTTCCTCCTAGCTTGATGATTGCAGGCGTCTACTCTGCTGTGGTGGCAGTCTTTTTCACAGCCATTAAGGTGGTGAACTACCGGCTTCATGCCATGTTCGACCTTGGGGAGATTATAGAGAAGAAGCAGGCCTCGCTCACAGCTGAAGCTCCAAGGACAGAAGAAGGAGATGAGGGGTCAGGTGTCCATGATGAGAATCAGCACAGGTAAGAAGATGTTTTCTGACAGAGCCTTGCAGACAAATGATGATATAAATCTCTGAAATACTGAGTCCTTTTTAATTTTCTGTGTATGTAACTTCTTAATAGGGATAGTCATGTTGGTGTAGAGATGACAGTGTTTCGGAAAGTCAACTCAACGCCGCCTGTGCGCTGTAGTTCCCAGCACTCTCTGTTTGGATTGAACCAGGTGTCGGTGAGAACCTACAGCTTCCCCAGTTGTTCCTGTTAGAAAATGTACAATTTTTCACTTCCTATACCAAGCATGCCAGAAAAAGTCACTTAGTTTTCACTAGATCCCAATGTTGTCATGGCTTTGTTAATATGTATTAATATGGCTTTCTTATTTTAATGCACCAACTAACTGCACTAAAATCTTCTGCATTAATTACCTTTTAAAAATATCGCTTATTTTTAGGAGTTCTTGCCCCAGCTGGAGGATACAGGACAGGGCACTAAGGGTTAAGTATCTGAATTTTAAACTGTGGTATATAATATATAATGTTAAGTCTTTCCTTACACAATTGCATTTAAGCAGCAGATCATTGTTAGTTTAAGCTTGTACTGAGAATGCACTATTGCTTTCTAAATGATTTCTTTCCTTTTACCTAAGATATCAAAGTCCTAATGCAGGAGCAGGGAAGCAATAATGTGATTGTTACATCAGCTCACCGTGAGATCCTACGCCAGACTTCCCAGGACGCTATTAGTAAGTCTGCTACAAATCAGTAACCAGAAACAAGTATCATACAAACTGTACAGTGTCTAATTCTGCCTGTGTGAAAAAAAGTCACACTCAGGAGCCCACGCCACAGCAATGCTGTACCATTCCATTGTAGGCAGGGCTGTTAATTCTGTCTCTCAGGATGGAAATGTATAATAAAACAATAAAATAATTAAAAATACTTTATGTAATTAAAAGGAGTACCCTAAACCTCTGCCTTACAGCCATCCAAAGTGCCTTCTAATCTAATTTCGGTCTGTCTTGCTGTACAGGGGCTCCTACTGTGGTCCAGTCTTGCATCGCTGCTGCTGTGGGAAATGATTTCCCAGGTCTTATGGGAGCATCTGGAGTGTCAGTTGGATTTGCAGAACCTGGAGACTGCTTGTGTATCCCCCCTTCACCTTCCAGTCAAGAAGATGGAGGTGAGAAAGAACAGTTGCAGGAAGTGGAGGAGTTAGCAGAACAACTGTCGCAACAGAGTACCGAGGGGAATGGGCAGGGGGCTTATTCTCCACTTGGCCCCTCTGCTGAATCTGAGAGCCTGGGGGATACTCCCCTTAGCCCCCTCATAAAGAGCAGCTTAAGTGAGGAGCTGAGTGAAAATCTCCTAGGGCTGGGCCTTGACCCTGTGGCATTTGCATCTGGAACTGAGCACCCAGGCGGCCGCAGTGGGGTAGCACTTGCTACTGGATCCACAGACAGCTGTTTCAGTGCAGGTGGAGCTGCCACAGACCGTGAGACGCTAAGCACTGTCAGCAGTTATCGCAGTGAGAAAACTGATTCCACTCAGCTGGAAAGTCCTTCATTCAGCCAGTCACGGCGTGCAGATGGACAGGTTTCTGCCTCAGCACCAGCAATAGGCTCCAACATCCCAGAGCCCCGGGAGGATCCAGCAGGACAGGGTGATAGTGATACTGACAACCTGTCAGACAGTGTATTACTACGCTCTCCTTCCAGAGAGTTTTCCCTCAGCCAGGGGCTAGACAGGACACTTGTTGAGGGAGAGGATTTGCCCCCTGCACTCTCTGATATTGCACAGCCAGCTCCTCTCCAGAACTCTTCCCCCTCAAGCAGTGGCCACTCAGAGGTTTGTGATTTAGACAGAAATGTCTCAGTTCCTCCTCTACCCCCACCTCGGCAGGCAAATTCAGTGCCCTCAGGGCTGGCCCTGGGTCTAGTGTGTTCTGAACCTGCGTTGCCTATATCCTCTACCCCCTTCTTACTATCTGACCAACCTGCTCTGCAAGTTCAACAGGTTGTGCGCCCTAAAGATTTAAAGCTGCTGCGGGCCAGTGGCAGTAGTGTGGGCCACAGGCCAGGCCGAAGGAAAGCTCCGCGAAGGAGAGCTGGAGCAGGAAGCAGTAGTTTTGACTGTGGCTCTTACAGGCGTCATCACAATCATAGACAACACCGAGATTACATCCCAGTGCGTAACCGACTGGGCGCCAAGGCTTACAGTGAAAGTCTGTTTGAAGACTCCAGCGACGAGGACGATGGCAGTGACATGAGTGCTGGATCTAGTCTGGGCTCTCAGCGCCGATACAGCTCAGATGATGATGATGACAACGATGATGATGATTCAAGTTCCTCTACCTCCTGCTACTCCCCAGACCTCGCTAACACTGGTATTACATCCCCTCTAACCCCTGCTGCTCAACTGTCCACTCCGAGGGAAGGGGATTTACCTGAAGGTAATGGCCCCTCTCATTCTCGTCCTGCTCAGCGCTCTTCTAGCACAGCTAGTGCTAAGACTCATGCAAGAGTTCTAAGTATGGACGGGGCAGGTGGAGGCCAGAGCAGTACGGCAGCTCTGCCTTCAACTCTGCTTACAATGCCCTCCACCTCCACCCCAGCACCTCGCACTCTCACCATCTCTAAGTCTGATCTGGAAGCTCGAACCAGCCACATTGATAGCTTCCCCGGCACTCATCATCATCATCATCATCATCATCATCGGCTGGATTCTCTTGGAGGCTCTTGGACTGGCAACCAGATGGGCTGGAGGGCAGGGGAGCTGGCTGAAGAAGGAGCTGTGGGAGGAGGTGAGTTTGTTGTTATAATAAGGATTTGTGTTGTAGAGAGATCTTTTTCTAGTTTTTGGTCCATGTAAAAGCAGAATCCTAGGATGGAACAGTAGTTTAGGTATATTTTGGGGCATCTAGCTACCAGTCCAGGAGTCTGGGATATGAAGCCAAGCTGTAAGGCACCATCCACAGATAAAATATTCTGGCTGCTGTTGCTGTCTGTCAATCATTTATCACCTGCTGTTGTAGTCTACAAACAAGTTAATAGCAAGGAAAGTAGGTCCCTTATTTGAGCAGTCTCTTACCACATTCAGCTCAGATTTTTTTTAATATAAATTGAATAGCTAGAGGAAATGTTATGGAAAAAAGATCAAATTCATTGAAGGTGTAAATAGTGTCAACCTTTAACTGTACTTTATGAAACCTTTACTCAGACCTTGACTAATTGTTTGAATGGATTTTAATAACAGTCACTGTTCTTTCAAGGTTAATCTGAAAAAAAAATCCACTGAAAGTCACAAAATGTAAAACAATGCAGGTGCATTTTGAAATGTTATAACTAATCACCTTGTACTAAATGTCACTTCAGTTCAACTTTCTGAGTTTGAGTTATTATAAGTGGTAAAAGACAACAATATGCAAGCACTGTAAAAGGTTTTGCCACTGACTCAACTGACTGGCTTCTCTGTGATTTCACAAGAGGCTCTTCAATAATTTTGATATTAAGTTTAAAGAGTAGCATCGCCCACCATCTCCACTAATCCATTTCCTGGGGGAAACCTTGAATAGAATCATTAAAATCTTTGACTAATGGCCCTTTAATCCCAAATATTTGAAGTAATCACTAACCTCAGGTTATTCTTTTCAGTATCAACATGTCACTAAACAATATTCTTGCTTTTAACATTGACTCAGTGGGGTTTGCCATTCATACATTAATGCAAAAGAAACAGCATTTTAGTAATAATTGAGCTTTGTTCCTAAAATTGAACAGTATCCCATTAATTAGTAATTCATGCCAATCGTGTCTGGTTGATTTTTAATGCAGATGTCACAATGGCAAAAGTAAGATCTATTAATAAGCCAGTGTTAGACATTGGTGTTTAGATCGGATGCAAATGGAGCCTTGTGTTATGTACACTGACACTGTAATCTAAACCCCACTGATATAACTGATAACCCTTCTCCAGCCATGGATCCAGACAATGGAGGCAAACACGACGCCGTGAGCAGTGTTAAGAGGACCCAGGCCATCCGCAGGAGACACAATGCTGGGAGCAACCCTACACCTCCCCCGTCCACAATGGGATCCCCTCCCAGGTTTGTCAGCTAAGCAGATCAGAGTGAGGGCTAGAGCCGACTTCTCAGCTGTGCTTTTATTTCCCCCTGTTCTCTACCAAGTCTGACGTAAACAAAGCTAACTTCGAGTTAACAGTATGGAGGACAGAGAAATTTGTAAATTGACTGTGATTTCAGGGAAGTATTTCTGCCAGGTTGCCATAAAATGAATATTAATATGCAGCTTTTCAAGAAAGGAATAATAAAACAATTTATTTAAGCTGCCATGCAGGGAATGTGCCAGCTTCAGTGGGACTAATGGAGTTTAGACTCAACACAGGCGAAATGACATTTTAAAACTAATAGCCAATACTGTTCAACACATTTTGTGCGTTCTGCTCCTGTAGCCTCCAGGACCTCCAGCGTGTTCGGACCTCCTCTCATTCACGGACCCGGACACTTCCCTCAGCCTTACAGTTTGCCTCCTCGCTCCTGCTGCCTCGCAGTGGCATTCACGAGGCCTCCACCTTTGACGACACATCAGAGGGGGCAGTGCACTATTTCTTTGATGAGAGTGGTGAGTCAGTGTCACTAAGTGACAATTAATGGAGTGTCTGCAGTAATAAATATAATGGCAGTAACAAAGGTTTGGTAACACTAGCACAGGTATAGCAGGGCAGTCTTTCTCAGTCACTGTTTATTTTTTGTATCCTTATTTGGATCATATGGGGTTTTTAATTCAGATCACCCAAGTTTATACACTCATTTATACAGTGTTCGGTTAAAATAACACACAAGTATGTCTTCAAATATTTCTGTTTTGTAACAGGGGTAAAGAGGTCCTACACATTTGGGCCTGCTGGAGGCGGTTATGAGGACCCAGTTCAGTAAGTTAAAAGTTTTTATCTTCAGATTGCCTTTTACAAAACTATAAAACTGTCTACACCAAAAGCGTTTCAGTCATGTTTTTGAGACGTGTGTGAGAAATGTGCTCCTGTATCAGTCGGTCCAGCTGTCTAAACTGCCCCCTTGCACTTTAAGTCTATAGCCGTGACCTGAAGGGTAAATTATATTCAGAGGTGTTCCTGATATTCTGACCTTCTCATGTATGTAGCTGGGGAGGACCAAAATATAGACACCTCTAAATATAATATTAGTGCAGTACAACACCATCTTTAACTTTGACCTCAGTAATAAACATAATTGAATTTATACATTTATGACAATTTCACCAAAAACTAAAACATTCTGAGCTTCATAAACACCGATGTTAAGTTGGAAGTGTTGCATTGAATTGCAGGTGTGACTATTGAAGGGGCCAGTCAGTAAGTGTAGCTAGTAATTTCCTCACTGTGTACTATTTGTCAGACCATGATTTTCCCTTTTCCAAAGTGTTTCCATGGGCTCCTCTGAATTTGTTCTTTTTTTTTTTCTGGGTATACCAAGTGCTTTCTCTGTGCAAGTGAAGATGATTGCGACCCTCCCACAAGATGTTATGCGGTGTAGAGATGTCATAAGAGTTCATTTGCTGTTATAAATATATCAGCTACATTTAATGACATAAAATGTCATATTTGCAGGGAAAGGGAGAGGCAGTCCCAGTCCTCAAGCTTCACCTCCACTGAGGTCCAGGAAGGGGCACCAGTCCTGTCTGTGCTCCAGCCCAGACCTGTGGTTTTACAGGGCATGCAGGTGCGCAGAGTGCCTCTAGAAATGCCCGAGGTTAGCAGTTTTCGATGTTTGTTGTGGCACGTTATCTTTGGTAGAATGTCACGTAAATAACTGAGAACGCTCTCTTCCTCATAGGGCACTACCACAGATTGCCCTTGCAGTTTGTTCTTCTATATTTATCAGTTATTTCTCACCTCATCCCTAGTTTGACCTGGATCATGAGTCTCTACAAGAGTCACAGGAAAACACTCTGATGATTGAGGAGAAAACTAAACCCAAACAGTACTATCGCTTTTGGGTGCTGCCCGGGAAGTGGCTGAGGGTTCGATATGATCGATTGGCTCTTCTGGCCCTACTGGACAGGTAAGCCGGCCTGCAGGAGTTTTTATTTAGTCCCTTGTTTCCCAACATTTGAGTGCGTCTGATTCATTGTTTAATGTCATTTGCTTGTTTGGTTCTTTGTTTTCTGTGTTATTAAAACAAAACCATCTGTGATGATGCTGCAAAATCCAGAGAAAAACTAGTTCAATTCCTGTTCTGTTCAGAAAAGAAACAGTAAACTTCATGAAAAAAAACCAGACAAGAAAGGGAACTAAAACCACTGTGAATGCTCCCTTAGTCAATGGCGTTTTGCTAATTCATATATTTAAAATGGGAACAAAACAAGTCATTTTCTGTGAAACATGAGCAAACCCAAACCAGTTGCATTGTTATGCACAACCATTTGTATTTTGCTTGTGACTTTGAGGGCAATTAAAACCCCAGGGCTTCTGTGAACAGCCAGCTGGCCCAGGATTTCCTGGACATCACTGATCCTATAGTGGCAATCTATGATGAAACACACCAGTTAATTAAAATCTCTTGTAAAAGAAGGATAACAAAGTAAAACAGGCGTAATATATCCTAAGTCTACATCCTGTGATGGTTTTCTCTTGCACCCTTTCCCTCACCCTTTTACTCTTAGGAGATGTATTTTATATATTTTCACCTTACAAGAAGATGGTGGTTTACTCCTCAATGACCTTGGGGCTTGTGTCTGTCACTTCACATCATTTACAAATGCCTATGGCCTTTAAGTTCTCTTCTGCCTACTTTTAGTTTGGATGTGGATTGATGATTCTACAGAGTATGATAATGCAACACTAGATGTGTCATTGTTTTACTAATAAACACTCAGAGTCCCTTTATTACCATGAGACTTGTAGCCCAACAGTGTAATGGCTTATTGTAATTTAGGGCTTATTATATGTCCCAGTAGTTTTCAGTTCACGTTAATTATCTTTATCAAATAACATGATATTTATATAGAAGGCAATGAAAGAGTGGAGTGAAAATATAAGGTTGTTCTAATATGAATTTCTCTCCGCTCTGCTGCCAGGAACCGGCAAGTGGCAGAGAACGTGTTTGCTGTGGTGCTGGCCAGTCTGGTGGCCTTCCTGGGGTTCCAACTGCTGCTCCAGGGCTTCTTCAGGGACATCTGGGTCTTTCAGTTCTGCTTGGTCATTGCTAGCTGCCAGTATTCCTTACTCAAGGTAAGGAGTCCAATTGTATTTGTATCACAGCTCAGCCTGTCGAGACTACAGATAATTGAATCAGCAACTTGTGTGTCTCGTGCTTGATGTGTTCAGGCATACCTCTTTTCAGTGTTGCTTTTTTTGAGCAAAACATATGTGAACTTCGTTAAGTGTAAATTCCTGCTTCTTGTTTTAGAGTGTACAACCAGATGCAGCCTCTCCCATGCATGTGAGTACTGGTCGCAACTGTATATGCTAGATTCTGTGCTCAAAGTACAATAAAGAATTTTCTGTTGTTATTGTAGTATAATTGTGTCTGGTTTGTTTGTCTGTTATTTAACAGGGCCATAACTGGATCATTGTGTACAGTCGGCCGGTCTACTTCTGCTTGTGCTGTGTGATGATCTGGATCTTTGACCTCTCTGGGCGCTCTGGAAGCCTACAACCCTTCTCCCTCTATGGTGTCACCTTCTTCTCTGTAAACTTCCTGCTCTGCGCCAGGGATATGCTCATTGGTCAGTTTTTCTACATGACTTGTAAATCAGCATTGTGCTAGAGGTCCAGGTCACCACTCCCACTCGGATTAACGCACCTGAACAATGTCAGAATTTGATGTTGGGCTGTTAGTTGAATAAGAGAATAGCCATAAATAATAATATGTTACTGTACCACTGCAGAATAGATTAGTGGTTTTAAACTTTGTGGAGAGTTTTAGCAGCTAGAAAAAGTTGAAGTCTCGCAAAGTGGATAAATGTTCACTTGTGGTTTTATTTCTGCCAGCTTCACCTCTTTTTTTCGCCTCTGTCCAACAGTGTTTGCCTTGTGTTTCCCGGTCATTTTCCTGTTTGGGTTGCTACCTCAGGTCAATACTTTTGTGATGTGTCTGCTGGAGCAGATCGACATGCACATTTTTGGCGGAACTGGTAAGAACATGTCTGCACAGACAGGATGAGTCAGCAACTTATGTGTCAGATGGTGTAACTCCCTGTCAAGAAGTTAGAGGGGTGTTAGAGTGTATCATCGTGAAACTGCACACAATGACCTGTTTAGCTTCTTCTTGATCTTTTCTCTGTGTCTCTTTCCTCAGCCACCACCAGCCCCCTCTCATCTCTATTCAGCCTCATACGCAGTGCGTTGGTGGCTGCTCTGCTGTATGGATTTTGCCTCGGTGCTATAAATGTGAGTGGTACAGACACTGTACATGAAAGCAGAGGTGTTGTGGTGTGGGATTTCTGTTTCAAGACTGAACAAATTAGTAGTTGATGTGGATTGCCCTTAAATGAATGTTGTGTTTTTGGTCAATAAGGCACCGTGGGGAGATGCCCATGTCCCAGTACTGTTCTCTGTGTTTTGTGGCCTGCTCCTGGCCTTATCCTACCACCTCAGCCGTCAAAGCAGTGACCCCACCATCCTGTGGTCAGTATTGTTTCACATTGTCATTAATGACCTTAGATGTCATTGAAAATCTTATTTTTAAATCCATAACAAATGATAAATTTAAGACTTAGTGTTTTGTCTTACCTGTATCCTTCTTTTTATTACGTTTTACATAATTACAGAGTGTATATTTTGTTCTGAGTGCTGCCAAAATGCAGGCGCCCTACACATAGTAGTGTACCTAATAGCATCCTGTGTAAACGCTGACATAATATTGACGCCACTGCTCACTGTGCTGCCTGTGTAGGCTTTGATGTTACAGCTTTCTGCTGTACTTCTCAAGGTTCCTGTTGTTTTGTTTTTTTTTTTGTTATCACTTAAATCAGGTCACTGGTCCGATACAGAATATTCCCAGAGCTGGAGAACCGATCACAAGAAGAACCCCCTCTGGAGATCAAGGACCCTCTTCCTGAGAAGCTGCGTAACTCTGTGGTAAAGTTTGCTCATCAGTTGCCTTCACAGGCTGTCAGTTTCAGTCATGTTTGATTTTATAGCTTCATTAATTTTAGTCACCCTCTTGTGCTCTCACACTCTCTTTGTAGAAGGAGATTCTCCATTCAGACCTCGTCATGTGTCCCCTCATGGCTGTGATTACCTTCGCCATCAGTGCCAGCACTGTTTTTATCGCTCTTCAAGTTAGTTGCAGCAGGCTTTTATGATCTTATTCTTACAATCCCAGAAGGATTCCAGTGACACATGTTGAGATTTTTTCTTAATGCTAATTTCCCTCATTGTGCCCTTGATCCACAGCCTGCTCTTAGCTTTGTCTTGTACATCCTGGCCGGAGTTGTAGGCTTCATCACACACTATCTCCTGCCTCAGCTCCGCAAACAGCTGCCGTGGTTCTGCCTGGCTCACCCTGTGCTCCGCTCCAGAGAATACAGTCAGTTTGAGGTCCGAGGTGAGCACCTGATTGCTTGTTTCTCTTTGCTGGCGCATACACAGAAATGTGCTTTGAGGAAGAAAGAAGCTAAGCTGCTATATGAACAACTGGAACATTTCAAATATCCTCACTGGAAAAAGCTGCATGAAGTAAATTAAAACCAGCATGATCTCTAGTTGAAAGGTTCTACATTAAATACACAGGTGCTGTTCTGAGTTAAACAGCCCCAAACTGTATAATTAGTTTTAAATAGTTAAATGGCTGCATATTTTGAGGGTCACTGGAACTACAGTCAGGGAAAAAATGATTTGAACCCCAGCTGATTTTGTAAGTTTGCCCACTAACAAAGAAATGATCAGTCTACAATGTCAATGGTAGGTTTATGTGAACAGTGAGAGACACAACAATAACAAAAAAAATCCAGAAAAATGCATTACAAAAAAAGTTATAAAGTAATTTTCATGAATGAAATAAGTATTTGATCTCTTTGCAAAACGTGCTTTAGTACTTTGTGGCAAAACCTTTGTTGGCAATCACAGAGGTCAGACGTTTCTTGTAGTTGGCCACAAGGTTTGCACACATCTCAGGGGGGATTTTGACCCACTCCTCTTTGCAGATCCTCTCCAAGTCATTAATGTTTCGTGGCTGATGTTTGGCAACTCGAACCTTCAGCTCCCTCCACAGATTTTCTATGGGATTAAGGTCTGGAGACTGACTAGGCCACTCCATGACCTTAATATGCTTCTTCTTGAGCCAATCCTTTGTTGCCTTGGCCGTGTGTTTTGGATCATTGTCATGCTGGAATACCCAACCACGACCCATTTTCAATGCCCTGACTGAGGGAAGGAGGTTCTCACCCAAGATTTGACGGTACATGGCCCCATCCATCCTCCCTTTGATGCGGTGCAATTGTCCTGTCCCCTTGGCAGAAAAACACCCCCAAAGCATAATGTTTCCACCTCCATATTTGACGGTAGGTACGGTGATTTTGGAGTCACAGGCAGCATTCCTCCTCCTCCAAACACGGCGAGTTGAGTTGATGCCAAAGAGCTCGATTTTGGTCTCATCTGACCACAACACTTTC
>NW_018128344.1:173450-183350 GCF_001952655.1 Monopterus albus
AGTAGTTCTGGGCTGATTCCTCACTGTTCTCATTATCATTGAAACTCCACGAGGTGAGATCTTGCATGGAGCTCCAGACCGAGGGAGATTGGCAGTTAATTTATGTTTCTTCCATTTGCGAATAATCGCACCAACTGTTGTCACCTTCTCACCCAGCTGCTTGGCGATGGTCTTGTAGCCCATTCCAGCCTTGTGTAGGTCCACAATCTTGTCCCTGACATCCTTGGAAAGCTCTTTGGTCTTGGCCATGGTGAAGAGTTTGGAATCTGGATTGATTGATTGATTGCATCTGTGGACAGGTCTCGTTTATAAAGGTAATGAGCTGAGAGGGCTCCCAATGTCAGCTCGTTACCTGTATAAAATACACCTGGGAGCCAGAGATCTCGCTGACTGATAGGGGATCAAATACTTATTTCATTCATGAAAATGCAAATTACTTCATAACTTTTTTTGTAATGCATTTTTCTGGATTTTTTTTTGTTATTGTTGTCTCTCACTGTTCACATAAACCTACCATTGACATTGTAGACTGATCATTTCTTTGTTAGTGGGCAAACTTACAAAATCAGCTGGGGTTCAAATCATTTTTTCCCCTGACTGTATAAATTAACTCTGTCTTCTTGAGTTGATTTATTCCAGTATCTTTTAAAACTTTTTATCAGTTTAACTAATTTTCTGCCAAATTAATTTCCCAGCAGTAAAAAGCTTTAGGGAGAAGCGAATCATAGGACTGGATTTTCCCCAGCAAGTGTGTGTACTCATTTTTCTTTCCGTTTACCTCAGATGCTGCTCAGCTGATGTGGTTTGAGAAGCTGTACGCGTGGCTTCAGTGTGTGGAGAAATATTTCATTTACCCAGCTGTAGTGTTGAACTCCCTAACGACAGAAGCTCGAAATGTGGGCCAGAACCATAAAGAGCTGGACATCTAGTAAGTCTTCTCAACGTTCTGTCTGCACATTGCACTGTTCCCTTGGGCTATGTGCTCTTAGCTAAAACCACTCTCAGGTGTATTCCTTCCTGCAGGCTGTTCTCAGTAGCACAAGATGCATAAAATATAGTCCCTCAGTAATTTTTCTTTGTTCCCCTCTTCAACCTGTAGCATATTCAGGTAGCTGCTTGCATCTGGGTTTAGAGATCTCATGTCAGTATGTCACCAATTTCCTTTTTTCCCATCCTTTCAGCAGCCGAGCTCTCTTCATCTCAGTAGCAGGCATGAAGCTGCTGCGTTCGTCCTTCTGTGCCCCGTCGCAGCAGTACGTCATGCTGTGCTTCACCACACTGTTCTTCCACTTTGACTATCCGCACTTCTCAGAGACCTTTTTAATTGACTACTACTTCATGTCCATTCTCTTCAGCAAGGTTAGAACACACACAACATATCACCCTCATATCCCCCAAATAATATGAATTAATTTAACTTTATGCTCCTTAAGAAGCAGTTTGTTGTCTGTATTGGAGCTATATGCGTCTCTGTATTTCTGAAGGAGTGTGAACACAGTGCTGGCTTCTTTTTTTTGTTGTTTGTTTCTTTGTGCTGTGATTTTGAGTTCTCTTTAAATTCTCAGATGTGGGACCTGTTGTACAAGCTGCGCTTTGTGTTGACTTACATCGCCCCCTGGCAGATCACCTGGGGCTCAGCCTTCCACGCCTTCGCTCAGCCCTTTGCTGTGCCACGTATCCTTCACTTTGAGTGACAGTAATAATACACATACACACTCATCAACAGCCCACCTTCAGCTTGGTGTATCACAGCCCTAGAGGAGAGTACAGTCTAATACAGCAGCACATGAAATTACTGCATCAAAGTCTAACACATTCTGGACATAAAGTGAACATTATACATGCAAGTTACTTATTTCAAACTTAATGTTTTAAATGACATCACTGCACAGATGTTTCTGTTATTCAGTGCTTCTGGATCTTGATAATATGATGAGGCGACCCTTAACTCATGTTACTTCAGATTCTGCTGTGCTTTTTGTCCAGGCTGTCTTTTCGGCCATCTTTTCCACCCCTCTCAATCCAGTTCTAGGCAGTGCCGTGTTTGTCACCTCGTACACCAGACCCGTAAAATTCTGGGAGCGAGACTACAAGTAAATGCTCCATTAAAATTATCTGTGCAAGTATGAAACTACCATTCACTAAGTCTCAACACAAAGTATTTTCATTCAGTTCTAATGCCAGTTTGTCATGTTTGCAGCACCAAGCGGGTCGATCATTCTAACACTAGACTAGCCACTCAGTTAGACCGTAACCCAGGTAACGCCATACTGTTCTCTCACTATCTAATCATCTCGATTTCGCTCATGTTTAGTTTTGTTCTGTAACTACGGTGATCTTTTTTTTTCTGAAAGGTGCTGATGACAACAATCTGAACTCGATTTTCTACGAGCACCTGACACGCTCTCTGCAGCACAGCCTGTGTGGAGACCTGTTACTGGGCCGATGGGGCAACTACAGTACAGGTGACTGCTTCATCCTCGCCTCGGACTACCTTAACGCTCTGGTGCACATCATCGAGATTGGGAATGGTTTGGTCACCTTCCAGCTCAGGGGTCTAGAGTTCAGAGGTCAGTGGCAGAAAGGATGATGGGAGCTGAGGATGTTTGGAGCTTGTAGAATGATCACACATCATTTTGGTATCTTTGTGGTGTTTACGTCACATCTGTCCAGGTACCTACTGTCAGCAGAGGGAGGTTGAGGCCATCACAGAAGGGGTGGAGGAAGACGAGGGTTGCTGCTGTTGTGAACCTGGTCACCTTCCCCACATGCTGTCATTCAACGCTGCCTTCGGTCAGCGCTGGCTAGCGTGGGAGGTGGCCGCCACCAAATATGTGCTAGAAGGCTACAGCATCAGCGACAACAATGCAGCCTCCATGTTACAAGTGTTTGACCTTCGTAAGATCCTCATCACATACTACGTCAAGGTATCCACTGATCAGAGGAGTTAATTTTTGCTCACTGTTCCTACATCATGCTTCTTGCAACACCTGACATGATGACCTGCCTTTTTTAATCTTGTGGGGATTCAAGGTTATTTTATTAGCTAACTTTTCTGTATGTCTTTGGAAATAATTTTTGTTTGCACCCTCAGAGCATCATCTACTACGTAAGTCGATCTTCTAAGCTAGAAGAGTGGCTGTCTAATGAGACGATGCAGGAGGCTCTACAGCCTTGTCTCGGGCTGAACTACGTAGACAGTGACCCCACCTTCAACCTGAACATCGATGAGGACTATGACCACAGAGCTTCTGGCATTACTCCCTCCTCATTCTGCATGGTTTACCTGGACTGGATTCAGTATTGCAATAGCAGGCGTCAAACGGTGAGACTCCTTTCACATTAGAAACCTACAAGTCTGAATTGTTCTTGTCTTTTTTTTTTTTTTTTGCTCTACATTTATGCTTACCTGGATATGTTACCATTTTCAACCATGCATAAAACTGACAGGAAGTTCCATTTTCATTCTTAGCATCTTCATAGTTTATAAAATCAATGAAAATTCTACTGAAGGGACATAGAAAAAGACAGTAAATGACAGTTCAGCTGTTTATCTAAAATTTTATCTTAATACTTAAAACCTCATCTGAGTAGTAGTTGGAGCGCAGTACTGTACACTGTTCTCTGTCATGTTGTAGCCAGTGACTTGTGAAAGAGATTCTCCACTTGTCAACCTCTGTTTTGGGCTGTGTATACTGGGAAGAAGAGCCCTGGGTACAGCCTCCCACAGCATGTCTGCAAGGTAAGAACCGTGCTGCTCACTGTGGCCAGTAGCACCCATCAGTGCCCAATGGGTACTGCCAGCCAACATTCAAGAGTTACACTTATGTATGTGTTTGACAGCTTGGAGCCGTTTCTCTATGGACTCCACGCACTATTCAAGGGAGACTTCCGCATCACGTCTCCCAGGGATGAATGGGTGTTTGCAGATATGGACCTGCTAAATCGAGTCGTGGCACCAGGAGTACGGATGTCCCTCAAATTGCATCAGGTAACGTTTGTCACAGTAGAAGAAAACAAGTCTTGAGGCTAGAGTGATGACTGAGCCTGTGATCTGTGTTCTCTTCAGGACCACTTTACATCTCCAGATGAGTATGAGGATCCTATGGTTTTGTATGACGCCATCACTGCCAATGAGGAGAAGATGTTGATATCACACGAGGGTGACCCCATGTGGCGTAGCGCTATTCTAGCGAACATGCCTTCACTGCTGGCACTGCGCCACATCATGGATGACGGCAGCGACGAGTACAAGATCATCATGCTTAACAAGAGGTTCCTCAGCTTCAGAGTCATCAAGGTCACAGCTCTTCCTGTTTCCACTCTGTCTGTTCTGGCTTTTTTCTACCATGGCTTGTTTCACTGGTTATTGATGTATCTGGTTTTATTGCACTCAACTCCTGACCTGTCTTTATGCTGCCCCTACAGGTGAACAGAGAGTGTGTGCGTGGGCTGTGGGCGGGGCAGCAGCAGGAGCTGGTTTTCCTGCGCAATCGTAATCCTGAGCGTGGCAGCATTCAGAATGCCAAACAGGCTCTGAGGAATATGATCAACTCTTCATGCGACCAACCCATTGGCTACCCTATCTACGTGTCCCCCCTCACCACCTCCTATGCTGGGGGGCACAGCCAACTCCGGTCTGTGTGGGGCGGACCTGTCAGCCCGCACAATATTTACACCTGGCTCATCAGTAGCTGGGACAGGTACACAGTCTGCTCTTCATGTGCACACAAATGTTTCAGGAACAGTGATGTTAATTGTTGTATTTGTCTCTCTGCAGGTTACAGAAGGGTTGTGGTGCTGGCTGTAATAGTGGAGGAAACATTGAGGACTCAGACTGTGGAGGCGGCTCCACCTCCTTCTCCACCAACCCAACTGTTCACACCACCCAGAGTACACCGGCTTCCAGTCTTCCCCAGCCACAAATCGCCACTGTTCAACCCTCCATGGGTAAGAGCTGAAACCAGCTACAGCTTCCTGAAGCTGCTAAACCACTACAACTGCACTATTTGTATTCTGATTGTTAATAAGGTCCAAATGAAAAAAGGAAATGGGTTTTCTTGAATTCCAGGTACAGACAACCCTGTAGGTCCAACCCAGAACTGGCCTCATCACCCCCAGCCTCTCCCATTAGCTCTGTTCAGCCAACCAGAGGGCAGGATAGATTCAGCAATGCTCACATCCCTACAACGTACATCCTCCATCCAGGGAGGATGCACACTGGGCCAGCAGCTGTCCAGCTCCCAACTCTCCTTCAGCAGCTCTGTGGCTCCACCTGTTCTGCCAGGCCCAGAGCGCTTCTGCCCAGCAAGCCTTCTGGATAACTCGGGGCACAGAGTGGGCCAGCGGGCTGGCCTCAGCCAGGGCAGTGGACTGCACTACGAGAGCCACTTTGGCAAGTGGAGTTTTTCAGGCAGGATGGGCTTTAATGGACCAGCTATAGTCGAAGGGGAAGCAACGGCGCTACAGATCATACGCACACAGGTATGTTTACTGTTCACTAATAAGTTACTTTAGCCAAGGTCACGTCCAGCTCCCAGTACAACATGGACTTTTTTTTTTTTTTTTTTTTTGAAGATGAAGAAAATATATGAGACAACCATGACCTACCTAAAAACCACCATCAGTCCAAGCTCAGCTGACATTTTGGCCTGTGAATTTTAAAACCTTTCACACATTTTCTGTTTTTTACTATGATGGTGAGTGAATATCATTGTTGAGGCTAAACAAAACATTTTAGAATGTAACAGCTGGATCTGAGAACATGTGATGGGTATTGTATACTATGTTGACATTTTAGACCAAATATTCATGTACTTGAGGAAACATTTGGGAAATGAATCAGTAATGAAAATAGTCATCAATTGCAGCCCTACGGCGATGTCATTGTGCTGTGAACAGAATTTGGATACTATAACCTAGGGTTGGCAGTGACGTGCTTTATTCAGTGCAGTCAACCTGCTCCTGCCTGCCAGATAGTTTAAATCTTATGGGTTTACTGCAGCTGTGAATGAATACTTCCAACAGTCTTACTGTGTCCTGATTGTATTGAACACAAACAGGAAGTAGGCCAGAACTGTGCAATGATTTGTTGACTTATCAGAACTGCTCAGTGGGTAGACGAGTCCTTACCGTACCAGTGTGAATTACACTTCACATGATTTGCTTTTGTTTGGACGCTGATGCTGCTGCTGGCTGGAGCATGTTGCATTCTGTTTTGGCTTGACTGTTAATAAGAAACATTAGGTGGGCTTTCCTGTGCGTGTTTGCTCAGTAGAGATGTGTTGGTGATGAATGTCTAGCCAAGCCAACTTCATTGTTTTGTTGTTGTTTTTTTTTTTAACTGTCTGATCTTTTACAGCCTGCTCCTCCTGCACCCCTGCAAGAGGCCAATCTGACACAGGATCCTCTGGGAGCCACTCAAACGATTGATCCAGTCCTGCTGACTGCAAAACCCACCCACCCCAGAGAGGAATCCACAGAGCTGCCTTTACCTGAGCACCTGCACTGAGTCTGCACTGGGAGACCCCGAGTAATGTTCTGTGCAGTGAAAGCACACCACGGTCGAACCTGCACCGGGCCCAGCCCACCCTCAGTCCAGCTTTCAGAACTCATTCTGTCAACCCTTGTTTAACTAACGCCGTGAGGCTGCGATCTATACATCCTCTGTTGGCCCACTGCAATACTGGATAAAGTTGATTGTATACACAGAGGAGTTGAACATCTGGTAGCATGCTGAACTGATGCACGTCACATCATGAAATGATTTCAGCCAAAGTCAGCTTTTGCCATGATATACTTGTTTTTACCTTTTTTCCAGACAGAGGCAGTATATATGGCTCTGTGGACAACCTTTTGGTTGTAACAGCAGTGACAGGCCAGAAAGGCCAGTGCAATTATAAGGTATATTTTGCTCAAGGATTGTTTTTTATACTGGAGCATAGAGGATCACCTCTCATTTTCTCCCTTGACCCCTGCAGCCGATTTGTTTTTTGGGGGTTTTTTTTTTCCACCAATCAAAAACGATCCTACAGTATGTTGCTGTATATGTGAGTGAAGGCTATGTGGAAACCACAAGAAGCCTTGTTTAGTTTGTTTTTCCCTGATCTTCACCAGACTCTCAGCTGTGTTTAAGAAATATTTAATCAGTACTTTTTGATTTCAGGAGCCTCCAACAAAAAAAAAAAAAAAAAACCCACTAACATGTTATTTTTGTTGTCTTTATCTTTGATTTGTGTCCTGCAGAGGTGCCTGACAATATCAACTCTCAACCTTTCTGTCTCAGAGCAGGTTTCAGGGAAAAAACAAAATCTCCCTTCCATCCCAGTCAACATGTGGTGCTTCTACCGCTGGTTTACAATCTGTTTGAGCCCAGGCACGAGTCTTGAATCTGACTAGCAACTTAGAGTTGTGGGATGACTTCGGACAGAGCTGTTGCCAAGGGATCACGATCAAATGGAGTCTGATTCAAATCTGTGAAAACTGTGTTGATCACAAACTTTGTCCTGGTGAGTGGAATGTCCTTTTTCCCCCACCTTCTTTTTGTTGTAACTTGAAGAATCTCATTGTTTAAGGACTGAGTTTTTCTTTAGCTGACCGATCGATAACGCCCCCTTTGATCAGATCTAGTCAGCTCATGACTTTCCCGATAGCAGGGACCGAGGCTGCTTTGTGGGGAGCTCTGTTTTCTTTGCCTGCAATACAGCCCCTCCCATTAGTATACTACTGCTTCTGCATCTTCTGCTACTACTAATATACCCACTACTACTGCTGTTTCTATAACAGTTAAATCCAGCGTTTTAGTTGGAAATAAATGAGTAAGTGCTGAAAGCAAAGGTGGAATATTTATTTGATTTCTATTATCTTACAAATATCTTCAATGGGGTTTGTCTACACAGTGTGCTGATATATCAAATTGAAAATCTGTCGACTGTACTCCCACCCCTTCCTCACTATGTTCGGTGGTGTTACATTTGTATCATCTCACCAATGATGAATTTTTTAAGTGTGTAATATAACTGGAAGTATTCCTGAGAAGTCACTTTAAGTTGGTTTCTTTCCCACTCTTGCACTCTTTTTGTTTCACCGCAGTGAAAAGCAAACTATGGAAGCACATTGTATTCACAAAAAAGGATCTTATTTCTTAATTATGTCATCACAAAATTACAAGATCCTGATTTCATAATTATGAGAAAGCAGGGGGTGGAAGGGGCTGCAGAACTTGCTTGAAAACCATCCTGTTTTAATGAATTCTGCTAGCTAATTCGACATAGCTAGTATTCCAAAACGTAAACAAATATAGACTACAAATCAGCCTCAGAGTTACTGCCTACAGTGTAACTCACTAGGCTACATGTACAGGAGCTGGAAAGCTTCAGAGCCTGCTTGAGTAACACTGGGTTTTTAAGATTTCTTCAGTATTAGCATAATTGTCTCAGTACATACAACAGCACATAGTAGAAATGAACTGATAATAGTTCATTGGGTGTACTTAATATTCCAAAATGTAACAATTCCAACAATTATAGGCTAAAAGGGTGCCCAAGCTGCAACACAGTCACTCATATCTATGGGATCTGTGCATATGATTGAACTTTTGCCACTTGTGACATTTTGCAAAATACTATGCAAAAAGGTTTTTTGAAACTATTTAAGCTCGTATTTGTTATATAGCCCAATAGTCTATAGACATTTAAATCCGGTAGTAAGGCCTCTGTCTTCTTAAACGGCAACAATAACAACCTATTACAAGATCCTGATCTCTGGATCTCGTAAATATGACAAAGCGTTAAACGCTAATAGTCATCATGTGAACAAATATAAACTTCGACAAGAAACAGGAAGTAAGCTATGATGTTACTGTGGGTACAGTGTGTTACAATGTGGGCACTGTTTTTAGCCTAGGCTATAAGGCCTATTTGTTTACATTGTGGAACACTAAGTATGCTGACTCGACTATTAATTGTTCACTTTTACTGCACGCTATTGGATGCACTGACAGCTATCACTGAATTACTGTGTAACTAAACAATTTGTTAAAACCCAATGATTTATCTCATAATTAGGAGATAAGATCCTTCAACTTTTTTCCCCAATGCGCTTCCTTAGCAAACAAACAGTGAGTGAGGGTTTAAGTAGATCATGCAACACAATAAGAAGCTAGCAGACTGAGCAAATTCAGTCTCAAATGTTTTCCCGGGTCCAGTGGGGCTTTGTGTCCACTTGCCTGCAGTGGCTGAACATAACTTTGTGCCATAGCGTTAATCATTGTAGTAGAAGACTGCCTCATATGCTCGTTTTCTCACCAAATGTCTTCGAAGCACCGTTCCTCTGTCAGACTTGAAAGAAGGCCAGTGTTCTCAGGGTCTGTAATGGGAAAGAAATTGACTTATGCAGGAAGACTTTTTGTCCAAAAGGAGAAAACTGAAAACATTTTTTTTTTTAAGTCACAGTTATGAAGTAGGAATACTGGATCACACTGATGTTAGAAACAAGGCCCCCCTCTTATTCTCTCTGGGTAGGTAAGCATATACTGCACACTGCATGCTGTTATGCCATACTTGTTGAATCACTCTTTACAGTGCTGTTTCTTCCACCTTCAGCTCCTTGCATCTGAACAAAGGACACATACAATGTTAAGCTTCGAATTCCCTCGTCATAAAAAAATCTTTTTCCCAGCATTGAGATTCAGTCTCAGCCGTGAAAAGTGCACATGAGTAACTCCCTCAACTCAGGAAAAACAGACTGATCAGCTCTGTTTTGGTTGCTCTTCTCTCTTCATTCATCTTGTATCCCAAAGCAACAGGGAATTGTATTTTTTATCATTTTAATTTTTAGCTGGGAGTGAGGAAAGCACAAGTTAACGAACAGACCTGGGTGTCGAAAAAAAGGATATTTCAT
>NW_018128344.1:184866-187340 GCF_001952655.1 Monopterus albus
CTGTTTTATTGGATTTTGGGTTCTTTTACTTCAAAGACACTATGTTGAGGTTTAGGGGAGGGGGGAGCACTGAGTGGAGAGAGGCACTCTTCACATTGAAATGTGCAGTTTGGGAAGAATCAGCTAATACTTCTTTTGCACAAAATGTATCATATACCATCCCATCTTATTTTAGTTTTGGGAGGGGGGCTTTTATTTAAGAGATTTAAAATCACTGTTCAATGTTCTGTACAGTTTAAGTGATTTTGTCCCCCTTCTATTTAAATTAAAGGTTTTTGTCTTCATTTGCAAAACTGAGTGACTTAATTATCCTTCTCTTTGTCCTGTTGCTGTTTATTTATCCAAAGAATCTTGACGCTTTGCCTTCATTTGTACTTATCTTTTTTTAACCTTGACATTTTTAGACGCCCTACTGTACCGCTACACTGTTTACAGTGCTCTGGAAGGAATAAGCCAGAAAGTCATAATACTGTGTGTTCACAGTAATTAACAGTATGTAGAACCACTTTGGCCGTATCTAGTCTAGATTAATCTAGTCCAACTTTGACAAGTTGTGTTTTTACAAATAGAATAAAGGTTTCACTCTGAAATATTTTAATCTGCTCCTGGAATTTGCTATTTTTATTTTACAAAAGAGAGATACAAGAATCACAAGGTAAACTATCTTGCACAAACTAATTAATAATTTGGCAAATTAAGAGATAAAGTTTCATGACTTTATGAAATTTAAAATCTTTCAAATCATGTACAAGATCAATAAATTGATAACAGGAAATGTAAATGAAGGTAGATGTATCGTGAGATAGGAAGGAAAGTTTAAGAGGATAAGTTGATTATAGCTTTATAATCGGGGTTGATGTTCATTATTTTAATTAACTGTGCTGTCTTAGTACCCATAGATAAGCTAATAAGCGGTGTGTTTTTGGTCCAATTATATAAATATAAGGTGTATATTAGGTATATGGGATGAGTATAGTGTTTTCTTTTTGAGCCAAATAAACTAAACTAAACTAAAAAATGGCCAGGGGATCTTGAGTGCCCTATTTTTATTATGCAGGTTTTACAGTCTCCCAATTTGGAGGAAAAGCTTGAAAGTATATCAGTAAGTATGTAAGGAAAAAAAAAACATTGCCTAGATGAAACCAAGAGTCCCAGAAGTCTTTTGATTAATACCTGTTGAGAGGTCAAACAAATGAGCGCTTCATCGGGGGTGCAGTGTACCGTATCTCACTGTAACACTCTTCTTTCCCCTCCCTCCACCTCCCATTCTGCCCCATACGACGGAGCCACAACATGAGTACTAACAGTGCCAGTAACACCAAGCTCATGGACAGGGTCAGAAGAACACCCTGCAGGATGCCTGAGGAAATGTCTGGAGCTGCAGGGAAAGACAAAACAGTTGTCATCAAAAGGGTTTGACACACTGAAAGAAAGTCATAGTCAATGTAGGCAGAGAAGGTGATGGGTGAACAGAAAGACACTCACTGCTGTAAATGGACAGGCTGAGGTAGCAGTTCTCAGTTCCCAGGGGGTTAGTGGCAGAGCAGCGGTACAGGCCAGACATTTGTGAAGACATGTTGACAATTTGGACAGAACCTGACATATCCCCTGAGACAGAGAGGAGAGTCAGTCACATTAATGACCCTTAACTAATGAGAGAGGAGTTTGAATATGAAGGAAATCACAAGTGAAGTAACACAATGAGTATTACTCATGCTTTGACAACAGATGTGTAATGTCTTCTGTGGTTCTGGAAGAGCTTTGTCAAGTTTAACCCTGATGAGGATTTGACCATTTTTCAAACCACCAGTAGTCACTTAAAACAGCCAGCCATGGAGGAGCTCACAGCAACAAAAGGTCTGCAAGAGTTAGTTGAATCTAATGCAAATGTGTTTGTTTTGGTAACATTAGCGGGGTTGGGAGGGTTACTTTAAAGCTGTTCCAATACAACTACAAATTACTTGTTTAAAAATCTATTTAGTAACTTATTTGATTACTTTGTTACTTTTGGATTACCTCAAGACATGAGAAAAGAAATATCAATAAGGTGGTTTTTAAGTGTATTCTGTAAGACAGAACAACGCAACCTTAATATCAAACATCCTCTGGTCAGTGTATCTTTTTTTTTTTAAAGAACAGCTTCTCATTAAGCACATTCAGGCAGTGAAGTGACCACCTATGGCCATGTAGTACAGTTTTCAAAGCAAAAATAAAATTACTCCTTTTATAAACAGGAAATACTTTTAGTTCAATACATTAAAAGCACACACTATTTTTTTTTTATTTGAGTCCACCTACTATTATATTCAGAGGTGTCTATATTTTTGTCCTCCCAAACTGAGAAGGTCAGAATATTAGGAACACCTCTGAATATAATGTAATCCAGTACAGTGGGTACAGAAAGTATTCAGACCCCCTTAAATTTTTCACTCTTTGTTATATTGCAGCCATATGCTAAAATCATTCAAGTTCAT
>NW_018128344.1:188464-200972 GCF_001952655.1 Monopterus albus
CTGAATACTTATGACCCTGTGATATTTCAGTTTTTCTTTTTTAATAAATCTGCAAAAACGTCAAACATTCTGTGTTTTTCTGTCAATATGGGGTGCTGTGTGTACATTAATGAGGAAAAAATGAACTTAAATGATTTTAGCATATGGCTGCAATATAACAAAGAGTGAAAAATTTAAGGGGGTCTGAATACTTTCCGTACCCACTGTACACCACCATCTTTAACTTTGACCTCAATAATAAATTTATAATTGATTTTATATATTTATGACAGTTTCAGTTTGTTGCTGTGAGCTCCTCCATGGCTGGCTGTTCTAAGTGACTACTGGTGGTTTGACAGTGCTGCACTGAATTGTATACAACTGTACAGGTGTGACTGTTAAAGTGGCCGAGCAGTGTATATTGTTCTTTGTTGTACAATGTTAAAATTGTAATACTGGTAATAACCCCCATTTTACTAACTAATTCTCTGAAACTTTAACAGAATACAGTTACTTTTTTGTATCCTAAATACACAACACTGTTCCATGTATTCTGTTACTCCCTAAGCCTGAACATTAGCGGCCTAGCATAATGACCATTTTAATTTAGGAATACTTTGTGTAACGTTAGTGCTTTGTGTCACATTAGCAATAACTGAGCTTTCTACTAAAAATGTACTTGTCAGCTAACTTAACTTCATAGTGGAGGCTGCATTATGTACAGTTTGTCGCCATCGCTAGGAAACAGGATGAGATGGGAGGAGAAAAGAGTGGTTAGGAGCAGCTTATGGTGTTTGTGCTTTGTTTTGAGGCTCACTAGACCCTCGAGTGGTTGAATAGACATTAGTTAGCTTTAAGAGCAGCTTTAGTGTCTGTGTGTGGCACTTACCCTCCATGTTGATGGGAAGTGAGATTTCCTTTGGATTCAGTTTATCCCAGTGAATCTTTGGAGTAGGTACGCCCTCCATCACCGAGCAGGACAGCGTGACACTTCCTCCCACATCAATATCTCCATTCCACTGGCACACAGGCAGTGAAGGTGGTGCTACAAAAATAAGTGCTAGATGAATTTGTAATAGGGTGTATTGCAGGAAAACGCTCACAATAAATGCAAACAATTCAGTCAATGGATGAGACAGATTCTGTGGTTTCTTCAGGAATATTTCTTGTTAGATGTTCTAGTGTGAGGCTAACCTACACATCAGAGTGTCTTTGAAACTAGTATTTCTCCAAGAGCAGTTTTGAAATCTATGACCCTGATAGAAATGTTAACTCAAAAGGTAAAAACTGTAAAGGCCATCTGCTTTTCCCCCCATTCCTGCGATGAAATGTTGGTAATGAGAGGTAAGTAAAGTTTTAATGAAAGTTTTATCTGATGCTCGGTTCTGAAATACCAACAGGTGGTGAAGAGGAACCAAAATTCAGACTTTTATTTGTACTTTTGGACAAATATGTGTATTTTCCATTGTTGTTTTCTTTAAGGCCTCTGTGAGAGTAGCTCCATGTATCTACAATTCACTAAACAAAAGCCACAGTATTTTAGCCAAATACAACAATTTTCATTTAAAATGGAATATTAGATCTGGCCATTATTATTTTCACTGCTTTGGGATTTTAATTTTGTTAGTCATTTCTCAAGGAGTGTAAATTGCTAAGGGATCATCAGCTTAATTCCAATTCATCCTGGGGGAACATGAACACGTATAACAAATTTTATGGAAATATCAACATCAAGGTGGCACAGAACCGACAGTCTGACGGACAGACTTACTGTGACTAGAGCTGAGGCACTGGCTCAAAACTATTAGATTAATTAAACTGTGCGGCACCTCTGTTTGCAGAGGTATGCTTGGTAATACGCCGAATATAAACCTGTACTGAAAAAAAGATGCATCCCTAAATCACAGTATGGTAATTACTTCAAAGTGTTTAAGTGCCACTGAATTGGCTTTCTCTGGGAGAATATGACATTTACCCAGAACACTGAGCACCAGTTCTCCTATGTCGGGATCAGCTGGCTCTGGTGGGTTGTTCACCATGCAGCGGTAAACACCAGCATCTGATACATGTGTGTCATTCAGGACAATATCTGCACTCCAGGGAATACCTGCAAATGGTTTACACAAAATAATCATGTTTTTATCTTGTCTTCAATTTCTAAATGCATTCTTAAAAATTAAAAATAAAAGTTTTCAAAAAGACTGATTTGTGTAGCTGAAAAGGGAAATGTAAACATAACAATAAATGTCACTGAGAAGTTTTTTTGTACTAAACTGTTCTTGAGAAGCAAAGCAAAATTCTATGGTTATACCTGTAAAAGCCACCCTGCCAGTGAGGGAGCGGTCTTCAATCACCTGTCCATGGTCATACACAATCACCTGGAAGTGAGAGCAACAATTCACACCTCAAAAATATGGACCGGCGTGTTGTGTAGACGATAAGGTGGGTTTAATGTGGATGACTGTATCAGAATCACCAGTTTTCTTTTAAAATGCTGTTCCTAATTTTACCAAAACCTGATCCAAGAAATGGGAGTGACATTAAAATGCATAAAAGAAAACTTTCAGAAAATTCTCTCTCCAAACAGTGTTCACATTGCAGCAGTCTGAGTTTTCAGATGGCCCGATTTACTAGATCATATTGTCCATCCATGCTGGTTATAATGAATTACATAAACATAAAATATCTGATCTATTTGCAAGACTGTGGTGTGGTGCTGCATGAGAGAATGTATCAGATATGTGACTGTGTGTCATTCAGACCTGTATTGGGGTTTCTGGACTGGAGAAGGGAGACAGAGTCCAGATAACATTGAGTTTGGATATGGGGCTGGAGGTGAAGAACGAGCAGGGCAGGACAACAAAATCCCCTCGAACCACCTCCAGACTGGATTCCCGTGCAGCTGTAACAGGTGGGGGTGGGGGTGGGGGGAAGTTATTTTTTATACATTTCTTCATGTTTCATTGTTGTTTTGCTTATCACTTCCATTGTTTCATGCTGACATGCAGACTACCACAATCCTCCTCCATTACTGAAATAATGAACCTTTCTTCTCTCCTCTCCAGGCCCATTAGTTAATTACACTCGACAGCTGTGCATTGAGCCAAACTGATCACAGACCGAGTGGAACAACAGTCTACTTTACTAGGACGCGTCCGTGAAAACATACCATCAATGTACGGTATTGCTTCTATGTACCAGTTTTAAAATGTATATATGTTGTCTTCTTCTTTTAGCTGTTCCTGTTAGGGGTCGCCACAGCGAATCATCAGTTTCCACCTAACTCTATCCTCAGCATCTTCTACTCTCACCCCAATTAACTTCATGTCCTCTTTTAGCACATCCATATATCTCCTCTTTGGCCTTCCTCTTGACCTCTTGCCTGGCAGCTCCATCTCCAACATCCTTCTACCAATATAACCACTATCCCTCCTCTGCACATGTCCAAACCATCTCAATCTGGCCTCTCTGACCTTGTCCCCAAAACAGCCAACCTGAGCTGTCCCTCTGATGTGCTCATTCCTAATCCTGTCCATCCTGGTCACTCCTAAAGAGAACCTCAACATCCTCATCTCTGCTACCTCCATCTCTGCCTCTTGTCTTTTCCTCACTGCTACAGTCTCTAACCCATACAGCATAGCTGGTCTCACTACTGTCTTGTACACCTTTCCTTGGATTCTTGCTGACACTCTTCTGTCACACAACACTCCTGACACCTTTCTCCACCCACTCCAACCTGCCTGCACTCGCCTCTTCACCTCTTTCCTACACTCCCCATCACACTGGACTGTTGACCCCAAATACTTAAACTCCTGCACCTTCTTGACCTCAGCCCCCTGTAACCTCACTGTTCCACTTCCCTCCCTCTCATTCATACACATGTATTCTGTCTTACTACGACAGACTTTCACTCCTCTTCTTTCCAGAGCAGACCTCCACCTTTCCAGGTGTTCCTCCAGCTGCTCTCACTACAGATCACAATGTCATCCGTAAACATCACTGTCCGTGGAGATTCCTGTCTGACCTCATCTGTCAACCTGTCCATCACCATAGCAAACAAGAAGGGACTCAAAGCCGATCCTTGATGTAGCCCCACCTCCACCTTGAACTCCTCTGTCTGACCTACAGCTCATCTCACTACTGTTGTACTCCTCTCATGTAGTCTACAGATAGTAATTTCAAATTTGTACACTCAATATGACCAAAGGGCTGTTTTTCATGGATCATGTTTGATAAAGTCAAGCAATTAAATGCAAATTAAATCTATAGCTCCCAAGTTTGATGATGCTCTTAAAAATGATTAATGGTCTTTTTGTATTCAAATTCCCATTTCTAGTTGGGGAAAGAAGTATTAGACCAAGTTTCAAATGGTCAATTTTTATAGCAGACATTTTAATTGATTAATAGATTGTAAGGGTCTGTCACACCTGGTTTTACAACAGAATCATAACATGAACAAAAAAGTTGGTTTTCCAATAAAATCTCTAGAAAAAAAGCTACAAGTCCTGTGGCTTTGCAGATCCTTCAAAACACTTGAAGGATTAAAAGGTACAGTGGGGCAAAAAAGTATTTAGTCAGCCACCAATTGTGCAAGTTCTCCGACTTAAAAAGATGACAGAGGCCTGTAATTTACATCATAGGTATACTTCAACTATGAGAGACAGAATGAGAAAAAAAAAATCCAGAAAAATCACATTGTCTGATTTTTAAAGAATTTATTTGCAAATGATGGTGGAAAATAAGTATTTGGTCAATACCAACAGTTCATCTCAATACTTTGTTATATACCTTTTGTTGGAAATGACAGAGGTCAAACGTTTTCTGTATGTCTTCACAAGGTTTTCACACACTGTTGCTGGTATTTTGGCCCATTCCTCCATGCTGATCTCCTCTAGAGCAGTGATGTTTTAGGCCTGTCGCTGGGCAACACGGACTTTCAACTCCCTCCAAAGCTTTTCTATGGGGTTGAGATCACGATACATGGCCCCATTCATTGTTTCCTTTACGCCTTTTTTATAAAGAAATAACTTTTAATTTGTTGATGATAATCAGAGTATGTCACACTTAGAAATGTATTGAGTGAACTGTAAATACCGAGTTCTCCTGGGTCAGTCAATATGAGTGTGAAAAATAACTTAGAAAATCCTTTGGCTCCATCTAGTGGTACTAAGGAAGAATAATGGTTTAAATGATCCTCTTTCTTTGGCTATCAGTGACTTCTACTAAGCTAAAATAACACCAAAGTTTTCGTCATACCTGTGCAGTTTTGTCGTCTGAACCTCCGACATTACAGCAGTGTCGTCTCTGTTGCTGCTTTGTGGTGAAGGTCACTTGTGCTGCGTCCTCAACGCGGTTCTGATTTTCATCTCTCCACCACCTCTCACTAACTGCACATATAAAGTAAGTATTTATATTGTGCTTATCACTACTGAAAATTGAACAATGACAGCCATTTAGTGTGATTCTTGATTATTATTAACAAAGTTAACCCTAATGTGCTGTTTGTGGTCCTGGAGACCTTGAGCCCCTGTTAACAGTGTTATGAGTGGGGCAAAAAAGTATTTAGTCAGCCACCAATTGTATTTGGTCACCAATATACTTATTTTCCACTATAATTTGCAAATAAATTCTTTAAAAATCAGACAATGTGATTTTTCTGGATTTTTTTTTTTTCTCATTCTCTCTCATAGTTGAAGTATACCTATGATGTAAATTACAGGCCTCTCTCATCTTTTTAAGTGGGAGAACTTGCACAATTGGTGGCTGACTAAATACTTTTTTGCCCCACTGTATGTACAGAATTCAGAATACGTTTCATCTTGTCTTAACTGAAGTTGTACGGTCTACTCACCATTCTCCAGAGCCGTGAAACACACACACAAAGTCCAGAGCATCCATCTTCCAGAAGCCATAGCTGGGAGGAAACACAAACAGGCAGTGCTCTCTCTGTGTATAAACCAGTGGCCAAAAACCTAGGCATGCATGATTAATCTACTGAGAGAAGCAGGCAACCCCACCCTCCTCTGTTTCTACTCCCACTTTATTCTCTTGGTCTCATTGTCTGTTTAGAACAATGAACAATCTGCTATGTGACTACAGGAGGGTTTTCATCAAGAACTACTGCTCATGTCTAAACTTGTGGCAGTGGTGGCTGTAATAGAAATCCATCCTACTCCCTTCAACCAAGTGATCCAATCAGCTGAACCTCTGTATGTGCGCATCTCTTTCATAGCAGAAACCTACATTTTATTTCCAGAATATAAAGCGAGACTATGTAACTGTGGTCGACTGATTGTTCTACCCGAGTAAAAATAACTGTTCTTTAAGAGGAAGGTTGGTTTTTTTTTTGTTTTAAATGCTGCATCATCTAACTTGAAGGAAGAAATTTCACATATGCATAAATGTTTCATTCATAAGTGGATCAACAAAAATGTACCAATTTCACTTCTCAAACATGATGGTTTGATCTGTTTTATGTCATGAGAAAATCAATGTTGGTTGGACAAAAAACTAAATTAGGCTTTGGGAAACTGACGTGTTTTTAGGCAGCTATAGACTAAACGATTAATCATTTAATACAAAAAATTACAGGTTAATCGATAATTAATAAACTGACAACTGAAGAGTTGCAGTCCTACTTTTTATTTCATTTACTTGACATTTCTCAGGTATTTTCGTTGCATTACATCTTATGGTTTATTGTAGCATTGAAGCTTGTGTTACCAAATAACTAATTTAACGTTTGTACTCCAAGCGATGCTAAAGGATTGAAGATCTCATGAGGTAAAATCAGCTGCTGCTGACTTTGGTCTGAATTCACCTTTCTCTGAGTTTATGTGAGTGTTATAACTAGGCAGGACCGTGGGGGAGGGGGGAGGGGGTATTTGCACTTGATCTGTGTACACTGATTTATGGTTTCAGAGCACTTAGAGATCCCAGGTTGTCAGTGGAGTGAGGAAATGTTCAAAGATTAGCTTCTGACACTTGCAGCAAGACGCGGTGATAAGGACATCATCCAGTTATAACCTACAGGGTAAACAAAATGCAGTCGTGGCAGCTTTTTGATGGAATTACATAAAATGTGTTAGTTATTCATGACTCACCTAAGTTGATCTGCTGGCCAAGCTCCCCAGTGATAATCCACATATGTTCGAGCTGACTCTGGGTGACCCCACCAGGCACAGCCAAATGTCACGCTGGCTAACAGTTGAGCCACTAGAGCCAAAATTCAAGCCAGTCAAAACAGTTGTCCGATTTAACGACACTCCATATGAGAACATGAGCAAATCACATCACACATATCAGCATTTAGATGATTTTGGTTTCTTAATAAGTTTTCAGCATTGGAAAAGAACTGTAAAGTTTAGTAGAAAACAAAGATGATGCAGCTTATAAGACTTTACAGCAACGTTCAACTAGTGTTTATTCACTGAACCAAACTTAGAAAAAAGCTGGGCTTTGAAATGAAGTGCTTAAAAAATTTTAATGGCTAAAAACTGAAACAGGTTCTTGAGGTGAGCATAGCAAAGAAAACTGTAACCTTTTATTATGTCACCTGTCATCTCTTTTCCTGCTTTCATTTAAATACATGTTACTAAGGTGATTTTACATATACTGGTATAGAAAAAAGGACAAAAAATATATAAAGATCTGCTAAATCAGCAGAAAGAAAGAAAACAGGGCTGTGGATTTTTTGTGTGTGTGGGTCTACATAAACCAGAAGTGACAGCTGACAAAGACACTGGGGGAAACAGATGTACAGAGGTTTTGTGCATTTCTGGGCCCTAGTTAAATATTTTCCTAGTTAAATTGCCAAAACATTTCAGATGTTGTGATTACATTGTAAGGATGTTTTCTGTTCTTAGCTGCTTCAATTTGGGACTTTACAATAAGTGTAATTATAAAAACCCAATCCAAACAACCAATGGCACAAGTTTGACATCTGCCAATTTATTCAGATAACAAATAACATACAGCACCATCTTTGTGGGTTGCAGCTGTGAAATACATAAATGTTTTACTCTGAGATTATAAAATAAAACTCACCGAAGAGAAAGATTCAGCAAAAGCATCCAGTACTTACTTTAAGCGCATTTGTCATTCAGGGGGTGTAAAGGTACTGAATTATATGGTGAGGCCATATTGTTGGTTATTTCAACCAAACAGTGCACACCACCATAAATACAGTGCCGAATTTATACACTGTAGCATCAACCCACAGAAAACATGCTACACAGTTCAATCATGTGTGTTTGAAACCAGTGAACGGGGACAGGTTTGTGAGTGTGTGTGTGTCTCTGTGAGTTTCAAAATGAACTTACATTTAGCTCCATCATGTCTGCAAGCAGACAAAAATTAGAACCACTTATTCAAAAAACTTGAATCCACGGATAGCTGCACTTCCCACTGTCTTTATCACATTCACACAAAATTACAAAAAAGTGTGTAGAAACACACACACACACCTCAGTTTTGGGATCAATATGCTTGCTGGTTGGACATGTAACACTTCCCTTTGTAAAACATTATCAGTGTCTTAGCGACATATGGGCAGTCTCTATTTTAGGATAAATTATACCTAATTCTGGTCTCTCATGAGATGGGGCCTCAATAAACAGAATGAGTAAGAGAGAGTGTGAGAAGAGAGGAAGACAGGTGGGAGAGACAGCGAGACACAGGTAAGTGGAGTGAGCGATCTCCGTCTCTTCTTCTTCAGGCTAACTGGGAGTGACCTGATGGCTGGCCAGCCAATCATAGTGGGAGCCACGCCAGTTTAGAATGATCAGATCACTTCAGCGAGAGCCCTAAGCCTGTTGCTGTAGTTTTAATGGCAGTGGAGTCTGATCACAACAGCATGGTGACAGGTTTCTCCAGGAACTTGCGGAACTCTGCGAGCCACTGCGCTCCGACCGCCCCGTCTACCACCCGGTGGTCGCAGCTGAGTGTCACCGACATCATGCTGGCTACATCAAACCTGTGAACCCCAAATGCACACATGCACATCAGATTTGGTTTTTGAAATGCTGTACGTCCAAGTTAATTTAGTATAGGAGTCACAGCACTGACCCCTTCTCATTATCAGCAGGCAACAACCGTTTCTCTGAGCCTCCGACAGCAAGGATACAGGCCTGGGGAGGGTTGATGATTGCTGAAAAGTTCTTGATGCCAAACATCCCCAAATTTGAGATGGTAAATGTACCTCCCTGGTGGAAAAACACATCTTTAATGAACCAACAAACTGAAAACCTTCTTCTGAATGTTTCTTATAACTCAAATTCCTGAAAAACGACATATATTTACAGATGTGGGCAATGACTTGTACCTGGAACTCATGGGGCTGCAGTTTGCCTTCTCTTGCTTTGGCAGCAAGAGCCGACACATCGGCGCTGATGGCAGCCAGCCCTTTGACGTGGGCATTAAACACTATGGGTGTGATCAGACCACTGGCCGTGCTCACTGCTACACTGACATCAACCACATGATTCCTGAAAGAAGTAAAATAGGTCAACACAGATGACAGCTCAGATATTTGAAGAGCTGAAAAGGTGTCTGTGCTCTGAGCACCTTCTGCTGGCAAAGTAGTGCAGCTACACTTTCACAGACCAGTAACTGACAAAAATATTACATTATTCTAATTTAACAATACTGCTGTTTTTAATTTGCACCATCTCCCTTGTTGGTCTGGATTCATTTGGATGTTACCATGGATACGAGTGACAAATTAAATTTAGATTTTTATACGCAAAGAGAAAAAAAACTATTGTGACAGGCTCATATTTGTAAGCAAAAGATCAAACCAAGAGAACCTTTTTCCCTGGTTACTATATAAATTACATGTACAGTACATGTTTGCATATGCCTGTTAATGTGCCTGCATACTTACTGGCGGATGACTGTGTCCATCCAGGACGAGTTGCACTCAGGAACCTTGAGGCAGGCCAGAGCGCTGGCTTTGATGAGGAAATCATTCACACTAAGTTTGATATTCTGAGCTTTCACTTCCTGTAAAGAGGAGGTGAGGTTGTTTAAGAGACAAGGAATAATTACAGCTTCCTGTTAACAGTTTCAAGCGAAGACTCACAGCATTGAGTTCTTTCCGAAGCTCGAGCACTTGGTCCATGTTGACATCTACAGACAGATAATAGTGGGGGATGGTTTGCTTGGACTGCAACAACCTCTGAGCAATGACCTGCAGAAGAGACACATATATGCACATGATTCATCATAGAGAGGCATGAGATACATTGGTCAAGTCTGTGTTGAAGAATGAAGGGCTTGTCTTCAGGGAAAAATGTGGAAGCACAGGCCACGTTGCTACACTGTGACAACCCCTCAGGATTTGCCTCACACCATTCAATACAACAACACGTGTTGTGAAGTACACCCAACTGCTTTCTGAGGAGGCCGAGCAGGAGAAGAAGCTGTCATTGAACACAATGGACCACCAGAGGTCCAATGTGTGTGCTCTCACCTTGCGGATGTTGCTGAGAGGGATGTCTGTGAAGGTCCCAGCTGGTGCTGCAGCAGGTGAAGGAGCAGCTGGAGAGGGAGCAGCAGCTGGAGAGGGAGCAGCAGCTACAGCCTGCCAATGGAAATTATTACACTTAAATCAACATGAATTTCAGCAAAACCTTCAGGCACATACAGTACACTATGACATCATAATTTTCAAACTGCTCAAAAGTACAGTAATACCTGTAAGTGTGACTCATTTGCCAGTGCTGATGATTTGTAGATCAAAACCTTTTAGCCTACTGTAACATGTCAACATCTGGACATAAAACACTAAATGTTCTTCACACTAGACATGGACTCAATCCAATCCTACATCGGTACTGGGTCCGATATTATTCACTCATTGGATATTGAATGGACAGGGCTAATCCACATTCCAGTGTGCAGCTTGTGCTGGACCATGAACCCACCATAACCTTACATAAGGTAACATGAGACATGTCACCGATCCAGATTCTGTTCCACATCTTACCATAAACCGGCAGCAACTTCAGTCTGTAACTGAGTGAGCAAATATCTTTAGCTTTTGGTTTGACTAAAATGTTGCTTGTTTGGAGCTATTGTAGTCACTTAGAGCCCTGGTATAATCTCCCATATAATTATTAATAAATTATAATAAACTGAGGGTGTTAGATTTGATTAATCTGCACAACAGTAATTGGGAGCCATGTATACAGAAGACTCTGGGGGATTCACTTACAGGTGCAGCTTTCGGTGGAACAAAGCTCTCAATATCTTTCCTGGTGATGCGTCCATCAGGACCAGAACCTGAACAGAAAACAGCTCCATGTATAAAAAATATTTTGACATTTTATGTGCTGCAGCAGCTGGCTCTGCATTTAGTGTTTCAGTAGAAATAATATCTGTTCTACCAAACAAATCTTAGTCATGTGTGTCTTGGTCACTTACCGCTAACCTGAGCCAGATCAATTCCTTTTTCAGTGGCTAGTTTTTTGGCAAGCGGGCTGGTGAACACACGCCCCTTCCTGGGAATAATAATAATAAAAACACTAAAACACACAAAATACTCATAAATCACTTAACTGTGAAAGTGATCTTAAAACTGAAAAGATCACATTCAGTAATTTTCCAGGAGTATTTCAATATAGTGGTCATTTTTATTTAAAAGGAAAAGCTTTGAGTATGTCTCACCGGTGCTGGTACTGGAGCTGGAGGAGGTGTGGAAATCTCTGCCACGCCAGTCTCTACATAATCCTTGAAGGCATCGATATCGCTTTCTTTCTCTACAATGATGCCAAGCGGCGTTCCCAGTGGGACATTCCGAGTTCCCTCCGCCACTAGGATTTTGGCCAAATATCCTTCCTCCTGCACCTCAAAGCCTACACACCGACACAGAAAAGGGACAAGCTCAGCTTTTGCTGCCATCCTCTACTTCAGGATACCAGTGTTCCCATATAGGAGATTAATTAATGTCATCAAATATTCTGGCAAAGAGATTGGAGGATGTAGTTGATATGTTTAATAGGTTCTTTGTGAATTTTGGTCCTGGTTTAGCAAGAAGCATTTGTACAGATGATACATCCGTCACTATAAATAACAATACAATCGAAAGGAACATGAGTTCTATGTTTTTGAAGCCCATAGTTGAAAAGGAAATTATAGAGATAGTGAATAAATGTGGTAACAAAACATCTAGTGATAGTGATGGTATCACTATGACAACTGTTAAATGGGCAATTGAGGGGATATGCAAACCATTAACCCATATTTTTAACATGTCATTTCGACTTGGGCAGTTCCCCAATAATATGAAAATAGCAAAGGTTATTCCACTGTATAAATCTGGTGATAAGCACAACTTCACAAATTATAGACCGGTTTCTCTGTTGTCACAATTTTCAAAAATCTTGGAAAAACTCTTTAATAACAGATTAGATACATTTATTGACAAACATAAAATCCTCTCTGATTGCCAATACGGTTTTAGGTCAAACCGATCGACATCTTTGGCCATTACCGACCTGATGGAGGACATAACAAGTGCTATGGATGA
>NW_018128344.1:201936-212077 GCF_001952655.1 Monopterus albus
GTATGAATGTTAACACTTTGTAATAATTCTTTAGTATATTACTTGTGTGGTGCAGAAGGTAATTATTTAAGAATGTAATTATGTAAGAATGTTAACACTGTTATAATTTTTTTTAGTATATTACTTGTGTGGTGTAGAAGATAATTATTTATGTAGAGATACTGCTTGCAAACCAATGATGGTAAGATGATGTCATGGGGTAGGACTGGATAAGTCTGACTTCTTCCTACTCCATTCAAGCATGTACTAGGTATAAGCAAATTGATATTGGATTAGCATTTGTTGGATATGTGTAAAATTATGTGTGTTGACATATCAACTGTCTTTACATGCTTGAAAGAATCAATCAATCAAATCAAAGCATTGCAGGAACACTGTAATAGTCTGTAATGCATAGAGCTAATATTTCTAATATTAGCTAATAATTTTTACCGATGGTTGCCTTGTCAGTCTCGATCTCAGCCAGCAGATCTCCTTCACTCAGCTTCTCTCCGACCTTCTTCTCCCAGCGCTGCACTGTTCCCATCGTCATCGTGGGGGAGAGAGCGGGAAGTGTAATCTGTCAAGGCACAAGGATGTCATCTGGCAAACACTGTTAAGGCTCCAGGTTAATTGATGTTTTGAGAACAACTCTAACAGTCCTGTAACTGTGACATCCCTGTTCGAGTCTGGCTGGGGGCTTTTTAGAGCTGCCTCTAACAAACTAAAGCTTCTCTCCAGACTCTTAAAGTGGTCTCTGATTAAATCATAAAATCATTATAAATATGATCATTAGAATGTTTTGTTTTTACATTTAGCAACAAGCTCTAATACTTGCTCAAGTAATCAGTAGACCTACCTATTTGTAAATTTTTTCTGTAAGAACACACCTACCTTCATGTGTGTGGGGTATGAGCTGCCTGGGGCTGCAAGAGGAGCAGCAGCAGGAGGAGCAGCAGCAGGAGGAGCAGCAGCTGAGGCGGCTGGTGAAGGAGCAGCACCGGCTGCTTTAACAGAGTCCAGCGTTACACTTTTAAAGGCTGGGATGAGGTCTGGGCTGCAGAGAAAAATATATGTTAGACATAAATTTACACAAAGCACAACTACATCTGGAATAAACAGCAATAGGTTGTGTGACATGTAGAAAACTACTTAATCGTATGCTGAAAATAATTTTGTAAGCAACAAAGTGTAAACAGACACCTATGTCAGTCTGGAAACATGTTTCTATACTGAGGACACCCTGGTTTTCAGTCTGTAGTTTACGACATCATCCAGCAAACACTTACTTGTCAACTGTGATGCAGATTAATGATCCGACAGGGACATCTCTGGTCCCTTCAGGAACCAGGATCTTTGCCAAGTAGCACTCCTCCATCATCTCAAAACCTACAGTAGCTTTGTCAGTCTCCACCTAGACACAAAGAAATGATTTAAAACTGACTTTAATGTTTTGATTCCCTGTGGGGATATGCAAACAAAAAACACACACAGCTTCTAACCTCAGCTATAAGGTCACCCTCACTGATTTTCTCTCCCTCCTTCTTCTCCCAGCGAGCAATCGTTCCTGTCTGCATGGTGGGTGACAGAGCAGGGAGCTCCACCTGATGTCAGGAAACAAATTCCAGGAGTTCAAGAATGAAGACATCATGACAAATTTACCATAGCTATTTAATTCACAAGTGCCAAAGCACAGTATCCCAACTCGGGCTTCTTGACATTAAAACTACTGCCAAATGTCAGGTGTTGTAACTGTGGTTGCTACATCATCATCACCACATCCGCTTGCTTGATAATGACCCCCACGGCTGCATTACACCACATCTGTGATGTTTTAGGGTCCAAGGTGATGCAATGTCTGACAGCTGATATACACAAGCGCTGCCAGCGGAGACAGAGATATGAGCTAGGAGAGGGGTTCCCAAACAGACCTACATTAGACCAGAGAGAGGAGGGAAAATCTCAGCACTCTCAAGTGAAGACATTTATGTTATGTTTTGGGAGAGAACTAAACAGCTGTGTATACAGGAGGAAAGGAAACAGTACATGCTCTCTGCATGAATTAGCTTATATACTAATTTTCATTGTGTAATGTTTTTCAATTTAGTATACAAGAAATAAATGTACTTTACGATCTCATGCAGCAGCAATTTATGCTACTGCATGGAAATCCATCAGAAACTTTGAGATGCCACTGTCAGTTACCCTTTGTAAAATGTTCCCTACTTGTATTGCTGTTTTCTCCTTCTTATACTAGTACTCCAATATTATTAAGAGGAAAATATTTTTACTTTTTACTCCACTATATTTGTTTGAGATAGAAGACAATCAACAAATAATTTATTGTATTATAAGTTAATATTTTATTTATCCCAGAAGAATATTCGCTATCTCCACCTTTACCAGCTACAACATTATAGTGACATACACATTAATGCATCGATTAATATAATCGAAAAATATCATTTCTGTTATTCCTGAATGGACCACTGTGTCTATTGAACACATTTTTACTTTAAGTATATTCTGATGCCAATACTTTTGTACTTTTACTGGTAACAGTGTTTCTACACTGTGGTACTGATATTTTTACTTATAGTAAATAAAAAAAATCCGAGTACTTCTACCACTGTACACTACATACTCAAATGTATGCAGTATGGAAATTTTACACAGTGCTTGATAAGTCATGCCACCCATGGACATGGCAATTAAGAAATGATATTAAAAATGTTAAATATAATTTTCTCTGATTTAGACTCCTGGGATCACCAAAGGTCTGAGGTCTCATTACTAAGGAGAAAGCACTCTAACACGCATATTTACTAGCTTAGCTTAAAGGTCTAGTGAACAGAGCGAAACCCCTGGAACTGCACAAAAACAGAAAACAACATCAGAGCGAGTTCACGTGGGTATGAGGTAACTTTATAGTTCATAACATGACATCAAGATAATAACATGATGCTCTAAACTTACAGCTAAGACAGTGTTTGCAGGAACTGACTGTGCTGCTTTGAAGAGTCCTTTCTAGCCTGCGTTTAACCTATAAAAGCAGTGTCAGAAGCTGCTTAGTAAAATCACTGTGCTATCTTCTGCTAGCTATGGAGGTCATGCTAGCTGTAAGTTAACTGTGAACGTCGGTGCTATAGCAACGTGAACACCGGCCAGGGAACGTTTACCTTCTGGTGCGGCGGCAGACTGTAGAAACGCTTGCTTTGACAGCTGCCCGCCAACTGGTGACATCGCAGCAGGGGCGCTCTGTGGCTGAAGCCGGAACCCAAGCACACGGCCCGGTATCCTGTTCCGCAGTGAAGCCGCCTCAGACAACCGGTGCCGGGTATGGAGCGAGAGCAGCGAGCAGCAGGCCCGCTCGGGAGGGCACGGGGACAAGGTAGCCCGGCAGACGGCCTGAGCCGGAGGATGAGACGAAGCATTTCACGGTGGTTGAAATACTATACAGAGATGTTTAATGATGTATTCGTCCTACACAGTCATCAGAATTACAATGCTACCAAGTGTCACTGTGCCCAGAGAACAGGCCCGTAGAGTCCCCTCACTTACTAATGACCTCCTCCAATCCAAAACAAACCGCTTTACGGCTCTTATCTCTGCCCTGCCGTCGCTTCGAAAGAGGTGTCGTAAACAGTTGCCTCTCAAATTTCAATCAAACACCGTAACTATGAACAAAACGGAAAACCTAACCAAACCTTAAAAGAAGAGAAAAATCAAACTTATTTGTTCAGGATAGAAGCTCTACTAAATAACTATAGTGGTATATGTTACTGTGATTATATAGCAGTACAAGAACGATAGTCACATAACACATTGTACCCATTTAGTTTACATTTAAAAACTTTAAAGTGAAAAAAAAACACACTATTTTATGAAGCTGCTATGATTACTCCAACAAATAACTAACCTCCTACATTACTGACTGTCAAATAGCAGTTTAAGTACATTTTTAAGACTACATGCCCTTTACCAGAAAGGGTAGTCCTTCAGTTGGTAAGGCCAACCATTACCTCTGTGATCACCAAATGTGATTTTCTACATAAACTAAACGGACATCTTTTTAAAATCAAAACTCAGACTTTATTTCAAGATATCTAAGATTCAACAAAGGCCACTTTTATTTTTAACAGCCCATATACATATTTTGTAAAAAATAAAATAAAATAACAATTCAGTAAACAAAAACAAACATTGAATAACCATCTCACCAGCAAATTGTATATTTTACAGTACAGTCAGTTATGGCATCAAATGAGTCTCTGTTAAATGTAAAACTGATGCATATTTCTCTTGGCATGTTAAGGCAAATACATTGATCCCAAATGGGAAGACAGAAGAAGTGTTAAGGAAAACATTTGTGTGATTGCCAGTTTCAGTCCACAGATACACATGCACCCACCCACACACTATAAATAATGAGTTTGCCTACTATTCCAGGGCAAAGGTTCACTTTAAGTCCAGTTCACATTGCATATTTTTAACAGGATGCATTCTCACCTCACCAGAATCCCTGAACAAAAAGGCTCATAAACTTCAAAAATTTAAGGATATGGTGGAAATATTTTATGCAACTACACAAAACAGTTTTATAACATAAAATAACTGTGGATCTGTATTTCTACATGAACAATGAGGTTGCAGTATCGTCTCTATTCAAAGGCAGCAGTTCAGCATCGGCCAGGACAGATCTAGAAAATATTGGGTAGGGTGGCCAGGCTGGGGCACAGACTCAGAGAGGAGTGGCACATTTGAAAAACATGTAAAAAGTCAATTGAACCCCTAGCTCGATGAAATAATAAACCATACAGTAATAATAATCCAACTGTTTATGATGTGTAAAAATGAGCCACACACTGCTTTTTTTGTGGCTGCACTCCGTATTTAGGCCCAACTGGGGAAATGCTGTTGCTACAGGTGAGTCCTGTTTACATGCTGGTGAGCTACAAACTCACACTTAGGCCCACATATATATTTGGGTCTACCCCTGATAACTTTGAAAAATATTCCAATGTCATTGTGATATTTTATCTTATTGTTATTTTTTACTGTTGTATTATACAGTATAGTTAAGCTAATATTAGCTGGTATCAGGTCAGTGTATTTTCCAGCACGTCACACTATAGACAAACCTTGTGCAACACGAAAATAAAATGAATTTTGTACAAGTCTGGTCTGACCCTTTTCCTGTCGTTTTGAAATACATACGCATTATAGAAGTGATATTTATTTCTAAACCAGATTTTTCTTGCTATGAAATAATACTGTATATTCACTTCACATTTATAATACAGATTGACAGGCATTATATAACATGTAATCTGGTGGTATTTCTTTAAATATAGCATTAATGCCCAATAAATTAAAAGTGATACTGAACACTTGGAAATGACTGTAAATGTTTTCCAAATCCTCATACAAACTTGTGCCTCAACTAGCTATAAAACAAGTACACTATACTGTGTTTTTATAAAAACATCATTCAAAATAATATTTGACTACCTTTGAGTCCAGTTTTGATGCTACAGTTAGTCTAGCAATAATAAGCACACAATAAAACAGCTTTCCTTTGAAAGGCACTGAGCTTTAGTATATTCTATACACCAGTCACAGATTTACAGCTTCACAAGTGAGCGAGGCTATCAGTGTGGTATAGTACCAGCCACGCAACCCAAATCTTTTGCTAACAAGTCTTTCTTTGCTAACAAATTGAATATTGAAGTGTCCATTTTTGCCTCTATTCTGAACAGTTGTCTCGATGTGCCTCTGGGATCAGAGCAACTAGGACCAAACCCAAAAAGTGCCATGGTCCCTTAGCTTGAACCTACAATGGCCTAGACACAAAAGAGAAGGAGTTGGTTTCCACAGAGAGTCAGGAAAATAAAGAGAGGGACAGACCTAACATGTTACCTTTCCTCACCACGGTCCTCTTCTACCCATGCCACTATTTTTCCTTCCCAGCCTGGAACAATAGCTCCATCCAGGAATACCTTCACACAGATGTACGGTCATATTGTCTTCATGTATAACTTTTCTCTCTCCTCTATCCACTCCCCCCCAACCCGTCTATACAAATAAAATTGAACTGTACACAACGTTTACCATCACTGTCCTATTATTTACTTATTGCCCCACCATTCTCATACCTCTTCTTTCACAGTGCCAAACTCGGGGTCCAGGGCCTTGAAGTGGTACCTGTAGTTTCCCTCTCGATCCACAGCTGCCTTAACATCCTTGAGCGTCACCTCACCCAGCCTGTACAATGTGGAGAAAGAGATTCTTGGTGTCGTGTGATTGATCTTCTAGCCTAAATTTTAGGATTATCCGCATCAATGCTATCAGTAGCCAAGTCTAATTCTTTAGGAAAATTATGCAGAAAATTGCAAGATATTTAAACGTTTTGGAAAGAAAACACCTCAACACAGACACAAACACTAACCTCTTCGGTATAATAATCATGGAAGGTGTTGGGGATTTTCCAGTGAAATAAAGAATTTTAGTAGAGGCAGAAGAACCACTGTGGGATTGAGAAGCTTCTGTGATTAACAAGAAAAACACAGTTAAAAAAGGTATATATATTCTGCACGTTTATAGGTATTTAGGGAGTATATGTTGAAACACCTTACGTGTACATGGCCAGGAGTCAGAGTCTATGGGCTGACCTTTGCGTCCTGGAGATTTCCCCCTTCCCTGCAGTATGTGGACAAGTTGAATTTGATCATTACTTTACATCAGGGGTTTCAAAACCTTTTCATCTCATGTATACCTTTCACTACAGAACATCAGGATTTTAAATGTCTACATTTTCTCAAAAGTATCACTAAGATGATTTTACAGCATCATTATTTATAGTATAATCTTTCATTAGTTCTTAGTCGATCAATTACACAGTCAGATCTGATTTTCAAATCGACATCAGCTAATTAATAACTGCACTTCTGGTTAGATGATGAACTGCATTTTGTTGCCTTGTACTTGTACATGGGTAATGACAATAAAGTTGAATCTAATCTAATTAATCTGTAGTAATCTGATGCATCTGTACCTTGTGTGTATGCAGAACATGCAGTCTGTCAATGAGTGACACTATGCCCTGCTCCAAGGTGTCCAGTGTATGGTGCTGTGGGTCGTGGTCTCTAAAGTTATTCCTCAAACTCCTAAGTGCATCTCTGAGTATCTGAACCTCCTCTGCCTGCTAACAGAGCACAAACACAAGAACCCTGTTAAACAACACATTTTATTAACAACAGTTGTGTGTAATTTAAAGCTTTACACAGCTTGTGTCCTGTGTGTTGTACTTCAAATATTGTGGTTTAAACTCAACCGCCTTCAAGGTAATTTACAGCTCATACTGGCCCTATCACAAGTATCTTTATCTTACCATTCTCACAAAATTACAATGGAGTTCTAGTGTTTCATGTGGCCAAATTATAATATATAGCAGAAAAACTGCAAGAGAATATACCATGAGTAAAACTAGGAGACATTTTGTTAGCAGCTTGACATGTAGAAAAACAGCAACAGGCCCAGTTTTATCAATAGAAACAATACATACTCCTGACATAGAGGGTGCTGGATTTCCAGCGTAAGAATATCCATTGTTTTCTGTGCCCGTGGGAATCTATAAAAGGCAAAAGAAAAAGTGTCAGTTGTGTAATGTATGAAATGTATATCTGGATTCATGACTGCCTTGCGCAGAATGAATATGAAACCTAAACCTCTTTAAGATTTAATGCAGAAGTGATCAGTGAAGCCACAGTATACCTGTTGCAGACCTCTTTTAATGAGCTCCTGCAGCATGCTGTTTTTATGCACCAACTCTCTGTGCATGTCACTCTAGCCAAGAAGAAACGGATCAAAACACACACTAATATAAACCAAGTAGATCCTAAAACTTAATCTAGTCCATGCCTAACAGACACTTGTGCTTTAAGCATATTTTTCTGCTTTTAAATTTTAGTAATCATTTGCTAACGAAACCCCAAACTTTTAAAAGGTGAGTGAATGATTAACTTTTGTTCCAAGACTTTCACACACTGCAATGAGCTGAGCGGAAGATTTTAAACCCAGGGCAGTTTGTTTTAACATCCCTTTACACTCCTTAAATGGCTAACATACCTGCTGTTTTTGGCTTTCTTCAAACTTCTGTTTGAGTTGCTGCAGCAGTCTGTCCTTCTGTCCCATCTCCTTCTGTACCAACCAACAAAAGAGAAAAGGTAAGATTCATTATTTAGAACAAACAGATGCTGTGTTACATAAAGTAAGGACACTTAAGCCATGTTATAGCAAACCATTAAGAAAGAGGGACAGGAGTGCCTCACCTTGCATTCTCCCCACAGCCGGTTACCTTCCTCCAGCTTCCACTGTAGATCTGCCTGCACATTTTCATGGAGGAGGGGAATTAACACACTTAAAATATACACAATACCTAATGAAAACTGTTTTGTAAAAAAAAAAAAAAAAGAATTCAGTGTTTTGAAGATTTTCCATTAATTTAAATTACAACAGACTTTTATGTGAAGCTTCATTAAATTCAAGCATTCATATATTTCATACATTCTGGTTGTTGAGTTCATGTTTCGTCATGTTGACTCTGAGAAGCTCTTGCTTCAAATGCAGTATTGATGCTTCCTGAGTGCACAGCCGCTGCTGCTGGGCATCCTGCACATTTACAAACCAAATGAAAGTCAATACAAAGTCCAGCAATTGTTCTGCAACACTCCTAGAATGATATTTAACTGCAGAACTGAATTTATCTTACTTTGATTCCCTGCAGGTTTCTCATCTCCTCCTTACAGCGCAGCAGCTCCCTCTAAAGCACAAAGCAAACAACACTCTTTGAACTGAATATTAATCACAGTGTGCATTCCAGAAATGCACTTCTGACCAAATATGAAAATAATCTATTAACAGTTTGAAAATAAAACAAATGAAAAACTGCTTTACCTTCAGTTCCAGAGCCTCTTCCATACTCTGATCCAAACGACTGCGAATGACTACCTGGAAAGAAAAAACAAGCACAGTGGACTGAGAACGAAGGGGAAACTGATACCAGTGTCACACACAGACACACATAGCAGCAGCAGATAAGAAAAAAGAAAAAGAAATGTGATCTGTACTGAGCACAAAGAGCTGTTACAAGAGTTCTGAGACAAGAGTGACACATAAATGAGAGAGAGCAGAAAGAAGAACAGAAACAAAACCATAAAAAGAAAAACATGGATGAAAAACTACATGGAGAGACCATCACTACCATCTGCTGTTCAGCACTGCCTTGGTCGAAAGTCAAAGATACATCCTGCTCATCCTCAGGCACTGAACCATGCAGCAACAGGGCCTTTAAAAACACAAAGGACATAACATGTGACACCAGTTTGCACTTTGGAGTGGAGTGATGTCGCTGTGTTTAAAGAGCTCAAGTTAAAGCAGTGGCTGGTCAGTTGTCTAATGCAGTGTGCGCGTGCACAATGACATAGTGATCTATGTCATGATGTGTGGAAATACAGAATATACAGTTAACACTTAAAATTCAATATGGAAGTCAACATCAAGACATTCAACTGAAAAATCAAAAATACATCATTTTGTACAAAGAGGGTTTCCAGAATTTAATTCATATCTCCATGTGTATGTACCTGTAAAGCAGACACCATTTTACGTGTCTCATGCACCTCCTTCTCCAAAGTTTCACTAAGAGAATCCTCCCATGCCGTCTCCACTACGACATCACCGTAGCTCTCCCGCTGTTGATGATCTTCCTGCTGTCTGTATGACTGGCTGCTGGGTGGAGCTCCAGAAGAGGACAGAGGACTGACAGAGCTGACGTTTGAGAAAAATAAAACACTGAATAATCAGTTATTCCAGAGGTGCGTATATAAACACATATACAGTGGGTACGGAAAGTATTCAGACCCCCTTAAATTTTTCACTCTTTGTTATATTGCAGCCATATGCTAAAATCATTTAAGTTCATTTTTTCCTCATTAATGTACACACAGCACCCCATATTGACAGAAAAACACAGAATGTTTGACATTTTTGCAGATTTATTAAAAAAGAAAAACTGAAATATCACATGGTCATAAGTATTCAGACCCTTTGCTCAGTATTTAGTAGAAGCACCCTTTGGAGCTAATACAGCCATGAGTCTTTT
>NW_018128344.1:212729-219806 GCF_001952655.1 Monopterus albus
GGGAAGGGTGAATGCGGCCAAGTACAGGGATATCCTGGACGAACACCTTCTCCAGAGTGCTCAGGACCTCAGACTGGGCCGAAGGTTCACCTTCCAACAAGACAATGACCCTAAGCACACAGCTAAAATAACGAAGGAGCGGCTTCACAATAACTCCGTGACTGTTCTTGAATGGTCCAGCCAGAGCCCTGACTTAAACCCAATTGAGCATCTCTGGAGAGACCTGAAAATGGCTGTCCACCAATGTTTACCATCCAACCTGACAGAACTGGAGAGGATCTGCAAGGAGGAATGGCAGAGGATCCCCAAATGCAGGTGTGAAAAACTTGTTGCATCATTCCCAAAAAGACTCATGGCTGTATTAGCTCAAAAGGGTGCTTCTACTAAATACTGAGCAAAGGGTCTGAATACTTATGACCATGTGATATTTCAGTTTTTCTTTTTTATTAAATCTGCAAAAATGTCAAATTCTGTGTTTTTCTGTCAATATGGGGTGCTGTGTGTACATTAATGAGGAAAACAATGAACTTAAATTATTTTAGCATATGGCTGCAATGTAACAATGAAATTTAAGGGGGTCTGAATACTTTCCATACCCACTGTAAACAAAGGTCTCTTTATTGTACTATAGTTGTAGTAATAACATACGGTTATTGCAATTAGTAAAGTAAAACCATCGCTCTGAATACGTCCCATTGAAGTCTTTGTAATGAAAAACTAAAGACAATCACCAAAATCAAAGTGACCGATGTGTTTTCTTATACAACATACAACTGCAAGAAAAAAGTAATGGCACTGTTCACAATTTCCTGATTCTCTGCATAAATCTCTACTGGGTTGAGGTCTGGGCTCTGACTGGGCCACTCCAAATGGTGGATTTTGTGTTTCAGCAAACTGATTTTGTATGTACTTATCTGACCTTTTACACTGCATTTAGAATGCACAGAGTGAGACACATGAAAAACACACACTGTTGTCAGTTTTGTACTTTAGGTACACCTAGCTAAACAAATAACATCTAATAACAGTCCTGTAATAAATCTTCCTTCATGAAGTTGATAATTGTTCATAAATCTTCCTTCATGAAGTTGATAATTCAGTTTTGTTGAAACTGTTTTAGACAAGTGTTGATTCAACTGTATGATCATTTGTTAGGCAGTCTCTGACATTTAAATACTATGAGAAACCTGAGCCTATTACGTGAAAGCAGATTACCTGTTAGGCAGATGACTGTCCTGCTCATCTGGAGCTCCTCTTTCATATTGCTCAACCAATGCACGAACACACACACTCTTTTCCACATCCAGTCCACAGCCACTGAAAGATGGCAGATGAAGCAGAAGCTATTTATTTGTAAATAAGAACTGGTCTAAAATTATAACAAATATATAGAGACCAGTCTTATTTCAGCCATTCTAAGGATGATAATTTGGAAATCCATTAGACCACTAGAGGTCAGTGAATACTAAACAAGCACCAAATATATTATTGCTGTGGGAGATGAGGGTTTGTCTACATTAAAAATTAATGCACCCAGCATACCCGTGGCTATGTGTGACACGTGCAGGCTGTGAGGCATCAAGCCGTGCTGAAGCCAGTGCAGCAGCGGCATCTTGTGCTAGTGCAACAGTGGTAAAAGGGTTGTGGATGGCATGGCCCCTTGTCGAGCTCCTCCCGCTTCCAGCAGCAGTCTTATGATTGGCTGAAGGTTTGAAATGGGCAGCCAGGGCCAGAATTACCCTCATTACAGCCTTCAGGTTACCATCAACAATGTCTGCAGACAGAAAACCAACACACCGGATTTTGATTAAATTACAGTTGAAGTCAGAAGTTTACATACAGAAGTCAAAAGTGATTTTTTAAACCACTCCACAGATGTCATGTTAACAAACTCTCATTTTGGCAAGTCGGTTAGGCCATGTACTTTATGCATGACAAGTAATTGTTCCAACAGTTGTTTACAAATAGATTATTTAACTTATAATTCACTATATCAATTCCAGCAGGTCAGAGGTTTACATAGTTGACTGTACCTTTAAACAGGTTGGAAACTTCCAGAAAATTATGCCTTGGCTTTACAAGTTTCTGATAGGTTAATCGACTATTTAACTGATGATTTGAGTCAATAGGAGGTGCAGCTGTGGATTTCTTTTAAGGCCTACCTTCAAACCTTTAAACTCAGGAAGTGAAAGTTTAATCACAAATGGGTCTTCCAAATGGACAATGACCCCAAGCACACTTCCAAAGTTGTGGCAAAATGTCTTAAGTATGACAAAGTCAAGGTATTGAAGTGGCCATCAACCTCAATCCAGTAGGTCTGTGGACAGAACTGAAAAAGCATGTGTGAGCAAGGAAGCCTACAAACCTGACTCAGTTCCAGCAGTTCTGTCAGAAGGAATGGGCTAAAATTCCAGTAACTTGTTGGAAGAAGATTGTGGAAGGCATCCTGAAATGTTTGGCCCAAGGTAAGGAATTCAAAGGCAATACTACCAAAAACTGAGTGTATGTAAACTTCTGACTCACTGGGAATGTGGTGAAAGAAATTAAAGCTGAAATAAATCTTTTTCCTCTACCATTATTCTGACATTTCACATTCTTCAAGTATTGATCCTAACTGACCTAAGACAGGGGAATGTTTATAGGATTAAATGTCTGGAGTTGTGAAAAACTGAGTTTAAATGTATTTGGCTAAGGTGTATGTAAACTTCTGACTTCAACTGCGAGATTGAACAGTACATCAAGTGATGCATAACGTGTAAGGCCAGAGTTTTAACAATACAGAATTTTCTGTGATTTACCTCTGGCCGATATGTGTGACATACGTATATGTCTGGAGGAAATAAACTGCAAGACTTGTTCCACATTCTTCCTGCTTTCCTCTTTGTTTTGTGGAGCCACATACACTCCGTCCAGCACCTCCCCAGCTGTCATTTTGAATGAGAATTGAGAAACAAAGAAAAAAAAAAGAGAAAAACATGATGACGCAACTACTGGTTACATTTCCTGGTTACATTTCCTATAACAACACATGAGCCAAACCACAGTACAGTTCACACACAGCTTAAACCATATTATATTTAAAACTTTGTGATGTAATAAGGTGATTTTTCACTTTTCATTAGAGAAGCAACTGACTGAGAAGCATATCTGACAGTCCTTGCTCAAAACGTAATTAAGAAGTTCTTAGTAGTCAGGCAGTTGTTCAACTATACATGGATAAATACAAAGCATTTTAAACATGTCTTCTACCATAAACTAATTTAATTAGATTTATAAACAAAAACTTTAATCTGATCTCAAATTTTACTTATTCCTCCTCCAGTATTACTAGACTTGAGCCGTTTGTGTGTGTCAATGTGTATTTACCAACTATCTCTATTAGTTGTGTGAGGACCACACCATCCTGCAGGTCACGTCTGAGGTCTGTGATAGGCTTTAGGCCTGCTTTCCTCTTCAGCTGAGAGTTCACCCAGGAAACATATGCTGCCAGCTGCTGCTGCAGACGGAAAAGCCAACACACCACAGACCAACACATACACAAACACACGGCTTAGAGACAAATAAAGCTGAGACCCTCGAATAACAACTGAGCTCCTTTGTGTGTGTTTGAGGGGGGCGGCACATGACCAGTTTATTGTACCACTGCCCATTACATATTTACTTTGGAGGCAAACCACATAACTTCATCTTCTGTCCAGAGTCACATGGCATGATATCCCCAAATTTCAAACGGTACGCACCACCTTTACCGGTCACGTGACAGCCCGTCGTCTGGGATACATTACAAAGAACGCACCCAATACTGTAACCAACCGTTCGCTTAACGGTACCAGCGTTAGCCGCTTAATAAACTTAAATTGTCATTACACTTAACGTCACTGCTAGCATTATTAACGCCGGCTACCCAACAAAAATTATAAAGACTATATAGTTAGGACCAATCTTTTTCTGATACAAACTGCTTACTAACATCAACCAGCCGTTTTTGGCAAATGAGTTTCGCTTGCTAATTTAAAGCTAAACTATCTCCACAGACGTTTTCATTATTAGTGGCGCTGCGATAACACTAACTTACCTCGTTAAAGCCCCCGTGAAGAACCTCATCCAGCAAACTTCCTCTAGACAGTGAGGCGATCATCTTTTAACTCGAAAACCCATGTAAGCTAGCTAGCTAGCTGGCTGGCTGGCTAGCTTCATTTACTGACACACGACTCGCCTGAAACAATGAGCAGAACCCCGTCTATATCTACCGATCGACTGCAGCAGACATCAACAAACTGAGACAACAGCTACCGTTACTCTGTCTGGAAGACCGGTGTCAAGTCTCCAACCCATACTGATGTACAAACATCCTATGGTGGATTTCAAAATAAAAAAAAAACTATATTCACACTTCCGGAATTCATATTTTAACGCTTCATTTTATAGGGCTGGGCGAAACAAAACTTGGTCTCGATCAGATACCAATTTAATAATAATAACACCAGAGCCAGTATCAAGCACTTCAATTGAGGAAAATATCTAATAATTTAGGTGCTGAATGCATTCAGGATGTAGGCTATAGTCACCAAAAACTAAAAATGGATGTATATTTCATTTAAATAGCTATTTTCTGGGATCAAGTTAATCTAAATCCCATACAGCACCTGTGGAGAGATCTCAACATAGTAGTTGTGAGAAGAAACTCTAAATCTGAGAGACCTGGAGCAGTTAGCAAAAGAACAATGGTCCAAAATTCCAGTAAAGAGGTGTAAGAAACTCACTGATGGTTACAGGAAGTGATTCTTCTTCTTCTTCTTCTTGCAACCCCTGTGGCTAGATTGGTTAGCTAGATTGGTTACAGGAAGGGATTGATTTCAGTTATTTTGTCCAAAGGGTGTGCTACCAAATATTAAGTTGACTGTCAATAATTCTGTCCAGTCCATTTTTGGAGTTCTGTGTGGAATAGATCAGATTTGGCTTTTTTCTGCTTTTTTTGTGTTGTTTCAGTGCAAACAAAAGAAATAAACATGAGAATACCAAAGAATTTTCTGAAGGAAGCGGTGCGTTATATGACAGAAATGCAGGGGTGCCTATATTTTTGGCCAAAACTGTAGGATTCAAAAATGTGTGTCTTTATGGTCATCTGTGCAGTTGTTTTCTATCTGTCCATGGTCATTTTGTGTCTCTTTTTGACTATTTTGCAACTTTGTGGTCATTCTGCATCATTTATCTTAGCTCTGTGACCTTCAAAGAATAAATACTAACAAGTCACTTCATACAAACATATTCTTAAACATAAACAGCGTAAGTGACTTACTCTTAAACATTACAGAAATTAGCGGATGCGGGTTCTAATCTAATATGACATGGGCAAAATTCTTTATCTTACAAGATAACACTGGGTACCAGTTTGATTAAAAACTCAATATTTTTGCGAGAAGTAACTATAATATGACCTTATTATTAAAAATATATGCTGTATATATAGGGAGAAAACATCATTATGGATAGTGACAACAAAACAACTGAAAATACATAATGTAACACAGGCATTTTTGACATCAGCACTGTTCATCCAAAACAAACTGTAAACAGTGATTCCGGGTCCAGTTATTTTTTGCATTTAATTGTTCATGCATATGATAAATAACCACCATAAAAGCATATTAACAAATACAATACTTCTGTTCATAATAACTAAGTTAATTACATAAAATGTCCTGCAATGGCTGACATTGCTCTCTTTAAGAAATAAAATTCTCCAGGAAAAGAGACATGCATGTGGCCCTATATGAACTTCAGCATCAAGCTATGACTCTAAATAGACACAGGACTATTAGAGAGCAATGCTAAGTGCAGCAGCTAATGGGTCATTGTATTCTGATTATCTGGCTGAGAAGGAGCTTGTAAGAATGGAGGTGTTTGCTCAGAGACAGACTGGTCTCCTAAGATCCTCTCTCAATCTAGCTGAACTGTTGTGAAGTGGACTGTCATGACTCAGTAGACATTGGCATTTCCATGGCACTGCCATTTAGGATGTCGCCTGTGGAAGCATATTAAATTCAGACAGTGAAGATGTTAAACATTGCTGGTAAAGATAAGAATGTTAACAGTGCTCTTGAGAACATTTTAGCCTAGTATAAGTACAATACAAATTTTTTATTTACCAATTCGCAAAGTGGTCTCAGCCAGTTTGCTGAGGTAAGGGAGGTAGATGTTGGTGGGTCCAGGAGATGAAAAACTCATCTTTCCATCAGCCAACAACACACTCTGACCGAAAACACCGAGCTGATAGAAACAAGACATGTTTCACTTTTAATGCTTTGCCTACTTGTTAAACACTTTTGACTATGTTTAGTGTGTGTGTGTATGTGTTTGGGTGTGTCAGAAGGGGTGTATGGATATGTTTGTGTACCTGCATTTGCAGTAGTTTCTGTGTCAGTTTAAGAAAAGTGGTGCTCTGGGCTGCATTCAGATGACTAAGCAGCAAAGTGGCCCGTGCCAAGGTCATGTAGGACCCTGGTGGCATGAAAGTCCTTCCTGACAACAGACTCACTGCTTCCTACACTCAATGATAAACAAACATCAGACAGAAAAACTTTAAGTGCTACATCAAACAACAGTGAAAATAGTCAGTAAATTGTAAAAACTCATTTAAAAACCTTTAGAAAAAAAACTGATGTATAATTATTATTATAATTAGATCATAAATAAGAAACCAGAGGGGATAAAAAAAGAAAAAGATGTCACCACAAAAAGATGGCAATTGATGATGAGAACTGACCACAAATGTTGACATCCTGCAAGATCAAAGCTGTCAACATTCGGTGCTGGTACAATTGAGATGTTGTTACAGCATTGTACACGTGGGGCAAGTGGTACAATGGATAATGTGTCTGAATACAGGTCAGAAGATTCTAGGTTTGTGGTGAATGCCATTCAAACTGTCCCTATGAGTCAGACGATAAACGGCTTCATGCAGGAAAATATGCTTGCACTGCCAAGTTGACAAAATGATAGAAAGGCTGGAGAACATGAGTAACTACTGATTTAGTGCCATGACCCGGATGCGGTGCGGTTAGGTAGTGTTGGCGG
>NW_018128345.1:0-5973 GCF_001952655.1 Monopterus albus
GGATCTATCTGCAGCCTTCGATACTGTTCATAATGGCTGTTGTTAAAGGCACAGTGTTAAACTGATTTTCTTCCTTTTTGACTGACAAAACCTTCTCTGTTAGTATTGGCGACTGCATCTCTAATATAGCTCCCCTCACTTCAGGTGTTTCGCAAGGTTCGACCCTGGCTCCATTACTCTTTTCTCTATATATTTCACCTCTTGCAGCTATTATATCTAGCCATAATGTTCATTTCCACTTTTACACGAACGATGTTCAGATTTATATGCCACTGCTCCTGTCTGACTCCAATGCTCTTACCCCGTTGCATAATTGCATTCGGGATATTAGGCAATGGCTTGCGCTAAATTTTCTGCAGTTAAATGAGAGTAAGACCGAATACATCCTTATTAGTCCTGATCCGTCACCTGATGTTGTTAACCTCTGCACTTCAGTCTTCCCTCTATCTGACATGGTGAAAAATCTCAGTGTAATTCTTGATTGTGGTTTTACTTTTGAGAAACAGATTAGGGCAGTGGTTAAGTCGTGTTTTTTTCAGCTAAGACTCTTATCTAAGGTTAAAAATTTTTTGTCACATGGAGATCTAGAGAAGGTTATTCATGCATTTATTATTTCAACTCAACTCAACTTTATTTATATAGCGCTTTACCACAGCACAGCTGACCAAAGCACTTAACATATCATACAAATATAAAAAACAACACATAAAAAGCTATAAACAATCAGTGTTCAGATTTATATACCACTGCTCCAATCTGACTCCAATGCTCTTACCCCATTGCATAATTGCATTCGGGATATTAGGCGATGGCTTGTGCTAAATTTTCTGCAGTTAAATGAGAGTAAGACCGAATACATCCTTATTAGTCCTGATCCGTTGCCTGATGTTGTTAACCTCTGCACTTCAGTCTTCCCTCTATCTGACATGGTGAAAAATCTCAGTGTAATTCTTGATTGTGGTTTTACTTTTGAGAAACAGATTAGGGCAGTGGTTAAGTCGTGTTTTTTTCAGCTAAGACTCTTATCTAAGGTTAAAAATTTTTTGTCACATGGAGATCTAGAGAAGGTTATTCATGCATTTATTATTTCAACTCAACTCAACTTTATTTATATAGCGCTTTACCACAGCACAGCTGACCAAAGCACTTAACATATCATACAAATATAAAAAACAACACATAAAAAGCTATAAACAATAATATAAACACTAACACCACAGACAGAGTGTCATTCCTGATCAAACGCCAATGAATAGAAGTAGGTCTTCAAATAAGACTTAAAAGTGGACAGTGAGGGGGCCTGCCTAATATAAAGCGGCAAGGCATTCCATAGGTTTGGACCTATCACAGCAAAGGCTCTGTCCCCCCTAGTTTTCCGCCTGGCCCTTGGTGCCTCCAGAAGAAGCTGATCTGCTGATCTGAGGCACCGCGATGGATTCTCCACTAATTCACAGTTAGATTATTGCAATGCTCTGGATGTTGGAGTTCCCCAGACTTGGCTTCAAAAACTACAACTAGTCCAAAATGCAGCAGCTTGGTTGCTATCTAACACACCCAAGTTTGCTTCTAACTCCCCTATTCTGTGTGTATGTGTTGTCATGTGACTTTCCAGGCGGCAGCTAAACAATGGGTCCACTGCTCCGCAGACCCCCTATCTGTGTAATCCCATTACAAAGACAAAGCAGGACTTCATGAATATAAACACTGTGTGTGCACAGAAGTTTTTTGAGCTTTTCTGCTGCCTGCGCGCAGGTAGAGGGGTGAGAAAGGTCTGGACGTGTAATGTGAATTTTGCCTGTGACTCTTTGAATAAACCAGCACGGTTATATTTTTTATATACTCAAGTGGTCTGAGTCGTCCCTCTGAGTTCCTGGTTTGAAAGAACCGGATGAGGCTTTATAATGGAATAGAGCCTTTAAGCGTTGTCATTTCGTTTTCGTATTGTTATGTGTAGACGTGAATATTGTTGAAACAAGGGACTATCTACATCTCTCTGACCTGTTAGCAGTTTATGTGCTCTCCGCTCCGCTGATCATTTGTCGCTGGTGGTCCCACAATCCTGCTATAAGAAATGGGGCGACCGTTCCTTTTCTTTTTGTGGTCCCAGACTGTGGAATGCTGTGCCAGTAGAATTGCCGGCGGAAAGCAAAATAGTGGCCTTTAAGTCAGCCTTAAAGACTCACTTCTTTACGCAGGCTTTTGAGGCCTAGCTTGTTTTATTGTTTTGTTTTAGCATTGGTCTAGCACCCTAGTATTTTCTTATCTGTTTTAAAGTCATTGTTTTGTTTTGTGTGTTTTTATTGTACAGCACTCTGGCGCTCCTGTGAGTTGGAGAGCGCTATATAAATAAAGTTTTATTATTATTATTATTAATAAACATTGTATTCTTTATTCACATAAACTGGGTCCTTACTCTTACATTTTCACTTGCTTCTGTACATTTCTTTCAGCAACATTTGTTGCTTTGCACCATGGTAATAGTTTTTCTTTTTAAATGTTATAAACTAATTAATACATTGGACAGTAATTGTTTCTATTTCAAGAGGAATATTATTAGTAGCTGTCTCAAACAGATATAATTTCTCTGATTATATGCTATTCATGTGTCATATTGTATATGTATCTATGGAGGACATCACACTGCAGGTGGACAAAAACAAAGCAGTTGTCAGGACTCTTGTGGAGAATCTCCTTGTACGGACAGCCAAAAAGGCAAAAATGAAAGACAGTATAATCTCAGAAGATCTCATTGAACACCTGCTGGAAAAAACATGGGAGGAAGTCAAGGGCATCGATATTCCTATCCCACCTGAAACTATAAAAATCCTCACAAAAACAATTTACAAGGACCTATGCAAGAGGTGGGGCTATCCAGGTCTTGTACTGGTTGCCATGTATTCAAAGAACCCAGAAGTTGGAAAAAGCATAGCCTCTTCTATCAGAAAGTACCTGACAAAACCAAAGCCTCGCACCATCTCCACATTCTTCTCCTCTGTGGGTAGAGCCATCTCCAAATGCTTTACCTTCAGAAACAAGATAACGCCGGTGTCATAGTATGCCAATCCCAGATGACACTGGGAAAATATGTCTGCATGTTCTCCCTGTGTGTGTGTGTGGGTTCTCTCCGGGTACTCCGGCAGCTTAGGTTGATTGGAGACTCTAAATTACCCCCAGGAGTGAGTGTGTGTGTAGTTGTTTGTAAATAAATTTATTCTGAGTAAACTGGTGTCTTGTCTTTTATAGTAACAGTATAGTGCAAAATAATATTCAAAGCTTCTGGCATGATTTTGCAAAATCTATTTTTACTGTCATAAATATCTTTAAAACAGGGCAGGGAATTATATTTAATACTCCACAATATCTTCACAGCACTTTACAAAAAAGATGCAGAGTTTTATTTTTGCCAGCACTGGATTCGAACCTGTGATACTGTGAATCTCTCTCTCTTCTCGCCCCCATTTTCTCCCCCCTTTTCCCCTTCTTCCCCACCTTATACAGACTATTGTTCCCCAGCTTGGGGGAGGGAAGACAGCGGATGAGACCGACACAGCAGTTACAGATGAGTGATAACACACACACACACACGCTGCACACCGCAATGAAGAACAGCTTGCTGATACTAACCCACACATGCTTATACAACACATCATTAAGGTATTAGAGAGAAATGTTGAACATGCATTTGAAAGCCTGAGGAAAATGGGTCGTTCAAGACATTGTTCAGAAGAACAGCGTACTTTGATTAAAAAGTTGATTGGAGAGGGGAAAACCTATAAAGAGGTGCAAAAAATTATAGGCTGTTCAGCTAAAATGATCTCCAATGCCTTAAAATGGAGAGCAAAACCAGAGAGACGTGGAAGAAAACGGAAGACAACCATCAAAATGGATCGAAGAATAACCAGAATGGCAAAGGCCCAGCCAATGATCAGCTCCAGGATGATCAAAGACAGTCTGGAGTTACCTGTAAGTACTGTGACAGTTAGAAGACGTCTGTGTGAAGCTAATCTATTTTCAAGAATCCCCCGCAAAGTCCCTCTGTTAAAAAAAAGGCACGTGCAGAAGAGGTTACAATTTGCCAAAGAACACATCAACTGGCCTAAAGAGAAATGGAGGAACATTTTGTGGACTGATGAGAGTAAAATTGTTCTTTTTGGGTCCAAGGGCCACAGACAGTTTGTGAGATGACCCCCAAACTCTGAATTCAAGCCACAGTACACAGTGAAGACAGTGAAGCATGGTGGTGCAAGCATCATGATATGGGCATGTTTCTCCTACTATGGTGTTGGGCCTATTTATCGCATACCAGGGATCATGGATCAGTTTGCATATGTCAAAATACTTGAAGAGGTCATGTTGCCTTATGCTGAAGAGGACATGCCCTTGAAATGGTTGTTTCAACAAGACAATGACCCCAAACACACTAGTAAACGAGCAAAGTGTTGGTTCCAAACCAACAAAATTAATGTTATGGAGTGGCCAGCCCAATCCCCGGACCTTAATCCAATCGAGAACTTGTGGGGTGATATCAAAAATGCTGTTTCTGAAGCAAAACCAAGAAATGTAAATGAATTGTGGAATGTTGTTAAAGAATCATGGAGTGGAATAACAGCTGAAAGGTGCCACAAGTTGGTTGACTCCATGCCACACAGATGTGAAGCAGTTATAAAAAACTGTGGTCATACAACTAAATATTAGTTTAGTGATTCACAGGATTGCTAAATCCTAGAAACAAAAACGTTTGTACAACATAGTTTTGTGTTTGTACAGTCAACGGCAGACACTGCTATTTTTTTAACACACCCCTTTCAACTAATTGCCCAATTGCACAGCCTTAAGAGCGTGCATATCATGAATGCTGGGTCTTGTTTGCTTTCTGAGAATCTACTGCACCTACTGGTAACTTGTTTGCCATGTAGCAATAAAAAATATACTAAAAACCTGGATTATTCTGGTTAGTCACATTGTACTGCTATTATTTTGAACAATACTGTATGTCAAATATGAATCTGAAGCATATGAACAATTTCCTCAGTTCATATTCTTTATTCAGGGACAGTTAGTTACATTCTTTGTTAATTCAGGAGCTACTTCCTCTCGGAGGGAAGATCATTTAAATATTGTTTTCTGCTCTATTCACACTGTCCTGTCATTCTCTTAGGTAGAGATCTTATGTGTAAACTTAGAATCTAACTTTGTTCAGCCTCTGATGGTATTACTGTCCACCATGACAGTGACTCACACACACACTCATTTGTGCTTAATAGCCCTTGTGAGTTAATATATGTTTATGAGTGGAAATTGCAGAATGGTTCACTGACTTTTTCACTTGTTACTGAAGTTAAACAACTGGTTGTTGATGAACACACTGATTTTATGCAACCTGGAGATTTGCATTGCACTTCTCACATTTATCACGGTGCTGACGAGCACTATGAACACACATGGCTTAGTGTAAAAAAAAAACTGTGTATGTCTGCTATGTACTGATTGGAGTGATTACCTTCAGTCTCACAGCTTCACAGTTACAGCTGTATGACATTTCTCTGGCCAAGGATAATAATGATGTATGTAATGGGCCCTTTATGAAACATGCAAACAAATGATTGGCAGATTTCTCAAGATCTATCTGTTTTGTTTTGTTTTGTTTTACACTGCAGTGTTTTCAAAGAAGCTTCTCTTTAGTCATACTCTCAATAAGATCTCTTCAGTTGGTACCTGGAAATACTATGCGAGCTCAGTACTTTTTATCTGATGCACAGGCTGCAGCCATCCTAGTCTTGCAGGAAGTCCCTAAGACACTGTAGGCTACACACATTGATGATATTGGCCTCATCAAAGATATTGCATTGGTTGTAATTACTCCCAAATCTAATCACAGGCCATGTAAACAACTATACTTTCTCAAAAATAAAAGTAGCTATTGATGACATTATTCCAATGTTTGAATCTCTTAAAGAAGCAGGAATAATTGTA
>NW_018128345.1:6298-14521 GCF_001952655.1 Monopterus albus
CACGGGGGGTCTTACACACACACACACACACACACACACACACACACACACACACCTATACCTAGACAAGGGGTCAAGGCTCTATTCCATTATAAAGCCTCAAACCTCGGACACCAACTCTGGTTCTTGGGACTTGGAATGTCACCTCTACAAAAACATTTTGAAAAACAAAAAAAAACAAAAAAAACAAAAACTTTTACTGCACCATGTTGTCATCCAGTCAAAGCGCTGCATTTGGTCCACTTGCAAGACCATCACAAAACACCTCAAAAAAGGTTATTTGTTTCTAAAGAGTCATAGCTACAAAAATAACATGAACATTGAGCAGAGCAGTAAATCTCCCTGTACTAAACAGCAATGTGCTGCTGTCCAATAGGCCATGAAATTCCTAATCCACTACATAAACTGGAAGTCCTGGATTGTACTTCACCTGTTCCTAAAGTATGAAATGCTCCCAATGCAGCCTTTTTTAATCAAACACAGAGCTATTTTTAATCTGATAAACCACTAAAAATTTGGCATTTTCACCATCCCCAGCTGTTGTTGTAATGCCCCTTAATCAAATAAGGCTGAAGGGTCTAAATTATATACAGAAAGTATGAAATAGAAATTTTAATGTGAATTCTTGTTTTTTCTCTCACATAAAAATAAATCCCAAAATACCTTCTTGTTAATGACTCATTTAGCATGCCAAGAATCTGAACAAGCACTTGCTAAGAACCAGAACTGATAAGTGGAATTCAAACCTAAAAACAAAAAGTCATCAATACCCAACCCTAAACTATATGAGTAACTACATATAACTTATGATTCAATTTAAAGGTAAGCCTCAATAAGATGCCTTTAACTGGTATGTCATAAGGAACAGCAAGACCAACCACAGGTTATGTCCTGCATTATTTTCTGATTGTTGAATAGTGAATCATGAAGAAAAACAACAGAAGCATTTTATTACAAGTTAGTTTTTGATCTAATGTTACTTCAATTGACTGTTTCAACTGCAATCATAAATTCAAGAAAAAAATTAATGGCTGCAGCACTATAGGAGTTATTAAAGCAGGACAGACAGTGTGCTACAAACAATGGATGCTAGGAAAGCTCCTTAGAGCAGGGGTGTCAAACTCTATCGCACAGGGGGCCAAAACTCAAATCACACTTTAGGTCGCAGGCCGAACAGGATAAAAATTTATTGAACAGACTAAAACTAAACGTTTTTTGAACATAAATATGAATCGAAACAAGTGAGAAATTCCCTGCGCGCACTCCCTTGTTCTCTATACATAAAAAAAAAATTAAGAAATGAAGGTTAAACCTACAGAATGGAGATTTGTGCAGGACTTGCAAGCAGTAAATGCTGCAGTCAAGCCTTGAGCCACTTGTTTTGCGAAAAGGCACAGCCCTCTTGCAATATGTTAAACTCTTGCAGAACCTGGCTGAACATAAAGTTAGTCTCTTTAAACTGCAGTTTGTACAACTTAAAGTTATATTTCTGGGTCGTGTGATCACAGTTGAGGGCAATCCCCCTCACCCAAAGTAGTTGAAGCTATCCAGCAGCTTCCAAAACCACTCACAAAAGCAAATTATGTCCTTTCTGGGCATGTGCTCCTACTGTAGGAATTTCCTCCAGCATTATGTCGTATTGGAGGCCTCACTCAGTGCAATGATTCATGGAAAAGGCCTTTATTTTAATGATAAAGTGACATGGACTCTAGATGCTGAAAAAGCTTTCACTGACTTGAAGTTAACTTTGCAGACCACACCGACACTGGGACTACCTGACCCGACCAGACCTTTCACACAGACTGTGGATGAGAAAAATGCATGTATGACATCTGTTCTCTTGTAGGAACAGGGTGGACAACAACGCCCTGTTGCCTATTTCTCTGCTAAACTGACTGAAGGAAGATCTGTTATCATTTACAATGGTGTAAAACCTCGTCCAGCGTTCTTCCTCAGATTTTCAGCAAGTGAAAGCAGTTCTCCCAGCTCCAGCCTCTGAACCTCTACATGATCTGCAACAGGACTGGGTCGTGATAAAGGAGCTCTAGCGGAGACACTTGAAGTCCAAGCACTGGCAGGAACCATTTCAAGTCCTGATGACAACGCACACAGCAGTTAAGGCGGCAGAAAGAAAACCCTGGACTCACGTCAGCCACTGTAAGAAGGTGGCAGAACCACCAGACATGACAGCTAAGCACCCCAGCCCAGCTCACTCACTCACTCACACACCCTGATTAAGTGAGGCTGCGTTGAAACAACACAGCAGCGAAGTGTGAGCCAAGCGCCGCTTCCTGCTGCTCTGATGAAATACACAGAACACACCATGACACACCAGAGAGTACACACACATGAGCTAACGAGCTTAGCCGACGTTGGACCAGCGATGGAACGCTTTTACGTCAGGATCAAGCTGTTGCCATGGACAAAATTGATATGTTTTTCTTTTCTGGTGTCATTGTTAATGTTTAGTATCTTGGGACTTTAGTCAAAGACCAGCCTACACATTATATCCTGAGTTTATTCATAGTAAAAACATAAATGCTAATATGTGGTGGAGATTTGCTAACCACATCGTTACAGCTATGGTTATAGCTATGAAATTGAGTAATTGTTATGTGTGCACGCACATGCCTGTGTCTGGTCATTCACCTCTGCTCTCACCAGTTCCATTTGATTACAAATTCCCTATGTTTGTGAATGCCACAACAGATGGCTTTATAGCTGTAAGGAAGGAACTAACAAGCCTTAGGCTCACAGTCATGCAGGATCAACTGGTAACTTGTCTTAGATCAGTTAACTGCTTCACATGGAGGTGTCTGTGTAATCATGGGCACATCCTGCTGTACTTATGTCCCAAGCCTTGGTCTACAGGTTTGTTTCTCAGACTGTTGAAATGATGTTGTTGACCTACCACCCAACACACCACCTCTCTCTCATCAACTGCTTATAGCTCAGACAACTCTGATTCTGGGGATGAAATGCTAGTATAGGTCTATTATTGTCATCCTCCTTGTTTGTGCTTCATGATTGTTTGTATCACGAAAATAATATATTTGGTTTTTCTTCTAGGTTATAATGATTTATCTTAAACCTTTTCAGTGTGATAAGTTTGATATGTTCCTAAGAAGACTTTTGTATGGACTGTTGTGATTAATGTTTAATCAAGAGGAGGGAGTGTGGTGGCAATTTTTATGATAGTACCCTTTTAGTGGTTATTTACCTTGTAATCCATTACTAGATGTATATCACATGATTGTAAACCTTTGCATGCCCTTGTGAGAGAGAAAAACCAGACGTGACCTGAGAGCTGGTATCCCATAGTAAATAACCTCCTGTTTGACTTATCTGGTTGAGTATCTGTTTTCTGTTTATAGTATGCTGGGTATAAGAAGGGCAGTCACATTCTGTTCATTGAGCTTCCTTGTAACAGACTGTATTAGACACTCTGTTCAGAGAAACCTCCTTCCTGCAGGAATAAATATGTAATAACTTTCAGAATTGATAAGTATTTATTTTACACTCACTGAGCTTTAAAAGATATTTTTTCCACAATACTATCACTACTATGAGCAATTTAGAGTCACCAATCAACCTAAGCTGCATGTCTTTAGACTGTGGGAGGAAGCTGGAGTACACCACATCACTCTGTTTGTGTGTGTATGCAATTAAGTGTAGTCAGGAATGTAACGACTTGTACATTGGTGAAACTAAGCAGCCGCTTCACAAACGCATGGCCCAACACAGGAGGGCCAACTCCAGTGGACCAGAGTCAGCAGTCCACCTCCACCTGAAGGACAGAGGACATTCTTTTGAGGACAGTGAAGTCCAGATCCTCTCCAGAGAACATCACTGGTTTGAGAGAGGAGTTAAGGAAGCTATTTTTGTAAAAATAGAACACCCCTCACTAAATGGTCCATCTACAGTCCTGTTTTGAGATCTCTGCCCAAACATGCCCACCAGGACAATAGGCATCGGTCGACAGGGGAGGATTCAAAGACAGGTAACAACTCTCACCCATACTGGGCTACAACGACTCAGCTGTTTAGGAACATTGTTGGCCTTCAAAGGACTGAAACACCACCGAGGGGGATAAATATCTCCGGCTCAACACCAGTCAGTCAGAACTGATAAAGCCTCTTGGATGAGAGGTGAAACGTCTTTGACCTAGAAATCTAGTCCATTTGATTTTTTCTAAGTTTTTTTCAGCTTACTATGACATGGATGACTGAGAATCTGCACAGACATTCTAGAGCTAATTTTTGCTAGAGACAATCACAAATTTAGGATGACATGTTTCCAAGGTTCCCAACTCAATGATCCCATCTAAACTCTTCTGTTACTGTTAGGGTTACCATCTATCCAGCTAGTGTTATCATTTTCTTAAACAGCTGATGTTGAAGGAAAGCATGATCAGAAGAACATTTATGAGTGAAATAAAATTGGCTCTTCCTACACCTGTGTTGTGTGCATCCTGCATTAATCAGAATCCAATTATATAATATTAAGGAAACATTTCACAGGAGTACTTAAAGCTACAATTCATATTATTTTATTCTAGGTAGCGCTACCATGAGTCCCAAGAATCAGCCCTCCCTCTCCTTTCTTGCTCCATTCCACCTGATCCCTTGTTAACACTCAACGACCAAACGTCACAGTTTGGAGTGAAATTCAGTAAGTTAGCAGGCCACATTCTACTGCTGGGCACTGAAATAACGTAACTCACCAAGCAAGCTAGGTGCTGAACATAGTAGAGCATTTAGCAGCTAAAGAGACCCTCAGGTGTTAGAGACCTAAAGAGAGCTAAAGGGAGAAGGAATTATGGAAGGAACTGTTTTTTGTACATATAATTGCTAAAAAAAAACAAACAACAAAAACAAAACAACAAAAAAAAAACAGTTTTTTATTGCAATTCCACCACATGGGATTTTTTGTAATTATAACAAGCTCAGTTTTTGCAGCATGTTTTTGTAATATCACAGTGCCCTTTTAACCAACATGAATCTTACTGTACTTCTGTGGTACTCTAGAGGGAGGTCCTTTCTACTCTGCTAACTTTTGGTCCTCACTGGAATTAAACAGTGTTTGTTCCAGTTACCACTAAGGTGATTGTAGACCATCCAATCAATGGCTCTTAGGGGATTTCTGCCACTATAAACAAGGCAGATCTTAAGGGCTAGAGTTATTTCTTCTAATCTGTCATATAGAAAACCTGAGGGATGATGGGGATTGCTAAACAAGAAGTGATGTCATAAGCCCACAGCTGTCTGTTATTTCAGAGAGAAAAAATGAAGGGCTAAGCAAAGACTTAAGAATGTAAACATGAATGATTTGATCTTCTAAATTGATCTCTTTTGCATACTCTTGTTGTTTTATAGATGGAATCAGAGCTACAGTAGTTCTGCCACTAATATGCGCAAAATGATATCCACATTATTACCACACAAAAAGTTAATTTAGCTGATCATTATTACATGAATGTGCATTCATTCTCAGTGACATTTTCTCTGACCAGATTTTAAATAGCTTGTTAACTGAATATGAGGAGAATGCACAAGGATTATTATTTATGAATTTGAAGTTAAAGGGGAGCAGCTTAACCAAACAACTGTATGGCTACATGAAATAAAACATCGCCAGCCACTTCTGTCTAACATTTAATAACTTGTTTATCAATTTAAATTGATTTTTCATGTGTCATATTGTGTTTTTTTTTGTTACTGCTTAATAATTTAGAATGGGCAGTCAATAAAACATGGAGGTAAGAAAGTGAGCTTCTCCACATTTTAATTTTATTTACTATATTTGGTTTTCTATAGTCAGTGATTAATTGCAGAGTCCACTGAGTTTGTCATTTTCAGAATGAGGTTGATTATTTCATTATGTAATGTCAGCATAAAAGTCCTTGATCATGTCTTTGGATTGTCGGAGGAGGTCGGAATACCCGAAGAGAACCCATGCAGGCACAGGGAGAACATGGAGACTCTGCACAGAAAGGCCAGGTCAGCCTGGAGAATGAATGACACGAAAATGAAAACAGATGTGTATTATTATTATGATTATTATTGATTCAGAAGTCACTCCCTTTAGTGTTGAAAAAAGCCAGGAAAACAAAGAAATGACAGAAAGACACAATTATAAACATGTATTTGACAAAAGGCCTATAACACACTAACAGTGTTATATTGCGTATAGCCCCATTTTGGTCTGTCTCATCCACTACATGAGGAGTTCAGGGAGCTCCTGTGTGCTGTGGAGTTTGAAAATTTATTTTATATTTGAGTGAAGTATGATTAACTCTGCAGCCTGAGTCAACTCTGGCAGTACACAAATTGTGCATGTGACCCCTTCCAAATTTGATGAGTTGTGGGTTTGGACAAACCCAGTTCTCTATAAGTTTGGGCTCCAATGTTTTGGATTCAGATGGCCTCCTTTTATTGTTTTGGTCACGTCTTACTAAAACATGACCAAGGACATCATCATAGTGTTCAGTAGTGTACAGATGTACCAACTGACCTGTCTTTGGTTCTTGGGGATGTTAAACAGATAAACCCTTTGTTTAGTCAGTCAGACAGACAGATGCACAATCAGTCAGTCAGGCAAAAAAAAAGTCAGTCAGCGTTCCAGTCAGTCAGACAGATGCATACAAAGTCAATTAGAGGGTCCAGTGAGTGAGACAGATGGAGATGAAGAGATCAAAGTGAAAGAATTAGATGGACCAGCAGTCCAGATGGCTGCTGAGACAGATCCCAGCTCAAGTTAACAGTGGCCCACCCAACACATTACCAGACAGAGCTGTCTCACTAGCAGCCAACTGCCCTGGAGCTTTAGCAGGCTGGCTGTGGATGCCAGGTCTTTCCATTCTGGGAAATGGGTCAGATCAACATAGTCACACTCAGAGTTTGATGCTACTTGAATCTCTTGCACATAATTTTACTCAATTTTTTTGATATAGAGCACAGACAAAAATACAAGTTTAAAATCTGCTTAAAGACACATATGGGTGTGTCCAGCAAAATATACAACCCCCCTCCCCCAAATATCAATTATACCTTGCCTCAAATATGCTGTCAATGGCAATTGATGTATGTTGGTGGAGCCACTGCTGGAATATTGATGGGATTACAATATGTGCTAATAATTAGGTTTTAGGAAAATTACTTTATCCACTACAGTTCTTCTCCTTCTGTGCATATTTTAATATACTTGTGTCTTTATAGTACAATAAAAAAAACCAATTCATTAAATGAAACAATCTATATATCTTACAAATATAAAACTAGGTTTGGTGATTTGCTAATTTGTATTTAATAAAATGCACAGTTATCATTAAATCCAAGTGCCCCATCAAAAGTTTTAAATGATTAATGAAGATATCCATGCTATGCCAGCAAAGTGTAAAACAAGCAGGGTTTTGGAAAGGTGTGAGTGTGCCTGGGGCATGGAGTAAGCAGATGAAAAAATAAGTGGACACACTCTAATATACTCAAATTATGTCAGATGTTGCTGCCTCTGCATGTGTTATCAGTTTGGTATTGCTTTTTTGTTTGTTTGTTTTCTACCATTTATCATGTCTTACTGTTGCTCAGTCTCCCAGCAAACACAAAGATATCCTAAGGACATCTAACTGAAGTCCAAGTCAAACATTGAACAAGTGGTTCACTGAGTAGGCAGAACGGGAGGTTTTGTGACATCTTTTTTGCAGTAACTCATCAGCACCTAAATAAATTCACAGCTCCCTTCACTTAAGAGTTTTGAAACCACACGCCCCAGAATTCCTGAACATGCATTAACACAGCAACAATACTAGTGACTGGGGTAAGACTGACACAACAACAACATACATTTGCTGAATGCCTGTGAAAATGTTATTTACCATAACTTTAGCTATATGTGCTTGCATTCTAGGATAAGTTTGGCTTGGTGTACCATCCTTAAGTTATAGGCCTAGGGTTGTCCCATGGTTCAGAGCTCATCTCCTCTTCTCTCTCCATGTATATCACATGTCACTAACTGTGTGTCTCCTCTCTCCCGTAGTGTCTCCTCTCTCTCTCTCTCCCTGTACCTTTCTGCAGGTTGCCCTGGCTCTGGAGCTCTACATTTCTGATGTGCAGTCACTGGCCACATCAACTTGACCAGTGTTTGACGGTTTGTTGCTTTTCTTTCTTTTCTCTCTCCTCTATCCACTCACCCCAACTGGTCAAGCCAGAAGGCCACCCACCAAGC
>NW_018128345.1:14534-37642 GCF_001952655.1 Monopterus albus
GTCCATTGGAGGTTTTTTCTGTTAAAGGGAGTTTTTTTTCCCCCCCAAGTGCTGCTCAGGGGGGATTTGTTGGGTTTTCTCAGTAATAATAATAATAATAGTAATGTCTAGACCTTACTTTGTAAAGTGTCTTGATACAAATAAAATTTTATTTAATTGAATTGAATTGAAGACTTTGTTCAGTATTTAAGACTATAAATGTGTTGATGAATTGCAGCTTATTTACTTGAAAAATAATGGACAAGATACATTAAGCTTATAGAACACTAGTGCAATGGGATGAAATAGTGTAGCATAGAAAGATAATAAGTTACATGAGTGAACAGTTAAATAGATGTAAATACTGCAAAGATAAATATACCGTGTGCAAATGAATAACAGAGCAGTATTGTGTGAGTATGTGTGAAGTAGCAGATCACTTCAGTGTTACAGGTTACAGAAGTATATTGCATTAGTCACAGAAGGGGAGATGAGAAGGGGTGAGGTGTAGTGGTACAGAGGAAGGCAGTGGGGGGTCAATGGGGGACAGAGTTCAGTAAGGAGACAGCTGTGGGGAAGAAGCTGTTCCTGAGTCTACTGGTTTTGGTCCAGAAGCTCCTGAAGTGCCTTCCAGAGGGTAGGAGGTCAAACAGTTTGTGAGCAAGGTGAGAGGAGTCCTGGAGAACGCTGTGAGCACGTTGGAGACAGCGTTCCCTGTGAACAACCTCAATGGCTGGAAGTGGAGTCCTTGTGATGTGTTGGGCAGTTTTCACCACCCGCTGCAGCGCTTTGCGGTCAGAGACAGAGCAGTTTCCATACCAGACTGTGATACAGCTGGTCAGGATGCTCTCAATGGCACAGCAGGATGGCTGAAGACAGATATATATATATATTTAATATCTTGTTAGATTAGCTAGACCCTGAAGCTAACTAAGTGGTTTATATTTAATAAACAATTAATTTATCCAGTCTTATTGGTAAATTTGGAGTTCTCAGGACATTGATCCTTGTGTCTGTAACTAAAAGAGAAAAGATGACATAATAAAGCCAGTTATAAGCTAAATAAATTTATTTACAGTATGTAGGGAAGCAAAATGCCAATACAGCAAGAAAATATCTAGACACTTCAGCAACACTAGAGACGCACAGAGTCTCTGGCGGGGCATCCTCACAGGCTATAAACCCCCACCTCAGAGCTGTAATAGTGACATCTCTCTGCTGAACAGCCTGCTGCACAGCATAACCCCCCGCCCAAACCATACAATTTACAAATTATTAGTCACCACACAAAACTAACTTAATATTAATAGTCCCCACCTCTGCCACCACACTACTTGGTTCACCCCATGACATCACTGATGACATTAGAGAGTGTATAAAATGAGGAATTTTTTGGGTGCCTTCTCCTTTTGTCTTCCACACACATTGAGTTTAACCAAAACTACAAATTAACTTATAACACTCTACCATATCAAAAAACTCCAGTTGTCCAGTGTTTTAGATTAACGAAGGATATTCATGTTAACTGTAACATAACATAATGCTTAACACAAACAAACCCGGGATAGCATGTGTTTACATAGTTACGCATTAAAGGTGGAATTTGGCTGAACAAACAATATAGTTAAGAAGATGAGAAATGTACATTAAATAGTTGGGGATGTAAGATTTGAGTCTTATAATAGACTAGTTACTTTATAAACTTTTGTTACCTCTCATACCTTCTGTTCCCCTTAGTTACTTTACATTACTTTAGTTACCTTTCATAACCTTATTTTCCTTGTTTATACATATTACAGCTATATTGATTATTGTGCAGAACTACTGAGCTTTGGTTACTTTCTAATACATGTATTCTCCTTGCTTATATGTGTTAGAAATTAATAAATTAGTCAGATAATTATTAGACTTCAATGTGTTAGTAATGTAGTTTAGTAAGATTCAAAGTCTGCGCTAGTCTGCTCTGTTTTCAAGGTTAGCAGTAAGCCATGACACCAATTGTTTTCTTGTTTTAATCTTGTGTAAGAATTATGTCTGAATGTTTTAGTTACACATCACGCATACAACACACACACACGGAATTCTTCATTTTGTTATGTCCAGCTGCTCCAAGCATGCGGAGCATAAGATAAAAGAAGGTGACACTGGACTGTCTCCAACTCATGATGTTTTTACATCTGTCTCTGTAAGGGGTTAGCCAAAAACCTTATAAATGTATTAGGCTCTGTGTTTCCGGAGTCTCTCTTCTTCAGCAGCTTGCCTGAGGGAGGGAGCCACCCGGGTTTGTGCTTCTGTAACTTTTATTTGTGGTCTTTTTTACAGCACTAAAATGAAGCAAGTTGGACTCCGTCTTCATTCAGATCTGTTCAATAAAAGAACTGGGGTATAACAACTTGGTGCCGTGACCATTGGAATTGGCTGAATTCTGAGTGGACGGTCCGAACCGGTTCGCTGGATTCCATGTCGTGAGTGAATGGACTGCACAGATCAACATCGGCTGACAATAAACAGGTGAGCAGGAAACCTATTTACACATAAATCCTGCACATTGGACTTTGTCAAATTTAGTTGATCTGTGTGGACTGTGAATTCCCGATCTAAAATTGAATGATTACAGTAAGGATAAGATAACACTTTTATTTTGAAATGTGCTGTTTTGTTTATGCCACATCTTAAAGTTACAAGTACATAGTCTCATTTGAGGGATAGAAATAGGTGCCCTAGTTACAAATTGATGACTATCAGAGATGTAAAATTCACATTAATAAGTGGATAACCACAAATTTTGACGGTTGTCTCCAAAATTATTATGATTTTTGCTCCGATGACTGGCTTGCTGAAGGCGGAAGTCAGAGGCAGAGCCCTTCTCCGAGCGGAGCACATTCCTGAACGTCAAAATATTTATAAGACGGTCATTGCTAACTGTTAAATGATTAATGAGGGCACAGGGAAATATTTTTTATTTTCAATATCTGTGTGGGTGGTTTGCTGCACGAAGGCTGTTGAACACTGGCAGCTACAGAGAGAATTTGATGTGACACAGTGTGCCTCTGGCAGAACTGTCTTTGGGGGCTGGGCATAGTCTATGGGAAAACTGTTTTATAGAATTTAGGGTGACGGCATATTCAGTGTAATTAAAACAGCTGTTGATTGGGAGAACCCCCAGTGGTCACGCGCATCAGAAAAAGTTCTGATATAGAAGCTTCGGGACCAAATCACGGTTCTGGGCAGAGACCATTTCAATTGAAACACCAATCATGTGTACATAATTTTTAATATGTTTGCAAATGTTGTACAAGAGTGGAAAAAGAGCAAGCCTTACTCTTTGGGGTCAATACTCTATAAGTTTTTGTTTAAACAGTTACATACAGTTTCTAAAGATGAGCAGGACACAGCAAGAGATCGTTTTATTTCCTGGATCCTACAGATGTAGAAGAAGGGCATGGTCATGGACAGTGGCAGTCCTCCCCCACAAGGGGATGCTATAGGACTATTTTTGAAGTGAGCTATGCTTTCTGCTGCTAAAGCTAGACTGCAAACTTAGTAGCTGTACCTCTTTGATAAGAAATACAGTTGAAGCCAAGAGAAAAAAAAAGCTGAGTTTTCTTGCTGGTTGTACATGTTTTTTAAGAAGCTTCAAGTGTTTTCAGTCTCTTTCAGCCAGTTCAAGCAAGTCACATGGGGCAGTTGAAGTCACTTCTCCAAGTGGCACTGTTATACAATCAGACACAGACATTCCAGTGCCAGCTGCACATCTTACCAGAGATTGCAAAGTACAGTTCAGATACATATAGTCGTCTTCCCCACAATCTCCAAAGTGGAGAGCAGAAGCCGATACTGAAGAGTTGCTTATCTAGACAGATGCCACAGAGTGCAACACAGGGCATAGCGCCCCTGGTGGTTGTACAAGTAGGTTAAGAAAGATTTTTAAAGTCTGACTTTAATTAATAACCAAGTACGAAAGGCTGGTTCGCCTAAGACGGGTAAGATCCCGCTGCTGAATCTCGGGACAACCTAAGGCAGGCACAGTCACGAGTACTTGACCTTAATGCCACTGTGAGCAGGCATAATGTGCGAGGTCACCGTGACTTGTTTTTGTACAGTGCACAGGAACACAGGACATGTTTTGAAATGACATGATTTAAAAGATCTGACTTTAATTAATGGGCAAGTATGGAAGGCTGGTTCACCTATGATGGGTAAGATCCCCCTGCTAAATCTCGGGACAACCTACGGCAAGCACAGACACGAAGACTTGACCTTGATGCCACTGTGAGCAGGCACAGAGGGCGAGGAAATATGTGTGATTGTTTTGATATTTCCTCACACCAGCTGCCATTGTTTCAGATGTTAACATAGTCATTAACTCTGAATCAATGTTAGCGTTAACCATAACAACAACCTCACTGTGTCGGTTTTGAATGATCTGGCGAGGACGGACCTTCTGCCAGTGTGTTAAATAGGTACAGCTTAATCAGTGGGAACAAGCCTCAGCTGTGCACCACACCCAGTGAGCTGCTGATTGAGGTGATGCGCCTCAGCTGTGTTGCTGAGCCTGCATGATGAGAAGATGGAGAGAGAAAGGGGAAGAAAGGCAGGTCGCGCCAAGTGAACCTGACAGATTTGCAAACTGAAGAGAGCTCACACCTTGTTTTGTGTGCTTTCAAAACTTTTGGTGTGGACAAACTTTCACACAAACCCCAATGGAGACATATGAGAGCGCAGAATCAGAAACGAGACCATGCATGGCCTGGATTACACTCTCAAATCTGCATTTGTGTGACTGGTTAGCTTCTGCGTTGTGTTTTCTTTTTTCCCGTTAGTGCAAATGTGGTGGTTGAGGGATCCACAAGACACCGGGACTGTGTTTGGAGGCGCCCTCCGTTTAATCTGACAACATGAAACAAACAATCAGCACCTAGCATGTACTGCTGGACCTCAAGCCCAATCTAAGCAAAACAATACATCATGTTAGCATGTTAGCATACATCATCATCGGAACAAAGCTAAGTAATTAGCACCATCAAACGTCACAACAGCGTTATAACAGTACACACATGAGGTATCCACAGTCATCATTTATATAGAAGAGGTAAAAAATAAAGATGACGTGAGACATGAGAGAGTCAGAATATAAGGAACATCTCTGAATTTAATCTAGTCCAGTATAACACCACCTCAATAATAAACATATAATTGAATTTATACATTTATGACAATTTGAATGTTCAAATACTATAAATTAACAATGTACAGAAATGCTAAAGCAGTTGAGAGACTACTTACATGGTACCATTTATGTTATGATTTCACCTTCTCATAGGTTATAGCTGCATTTGCACCACCCACGAGCATGCAATGTTACTTAAGTCAAACACACACTCCACATTTCAGTAGAACTTAAGATATCTTAGTAAAAAAAAAGCTTAGTGCATTAATTCAAAATGCAACAGACATACAAAGGCAAGAGTAGTGCTCAAAGAAAGAAGCAAGATTTGGAATCTGAAAAAGACTTAGATAAATCAACTGGACTAGGTCTTTGGATGAGAGGTGAAATGTCTTCGGCCTCAAAAACCTAGTCCGGTTGATTTTTCTAAGTATTTTCAGGATGGACGACTGAGAATCTGCACAAACAAGATTTGGACTATAAAATTTCAAAACTTAAGAAACTGGATTCTTGTTTTGGTTTGTTCTGCATCGTTGTCTGTAACTGTGAGCAAAGATAAGCTAACATTAACTAAAAAAAATACAGAGGATGCCCTGGCTAGCAGCGCAGTGATCCCTCTTTTAATACCAGCGGTGGACTGGAATTTGCAGTAATGTAACAGCACTGTTTTCTGTGTTTACATTAGGTGGTGTTCAAAAATGTAAAGACTGTAAAGCACGTGTCAAACTCAAGGCCCATGAGATCATTTTATATATCTTTTTTTTAATGGCCTGGCGATATGAAGCGCTGATAACACACAAACTACAAATCCCATAATGCAGGCCAACAACTGCCTTACCCAACAATAGACTACCTGCAATCATTCAATTATGTCAGATCAGTCAAGCCTCTGTTGATGTCTACAACCCTAATTTTAAGTCAAACCCCCTAACAATGGCCAAGAGAAAAGTAGATTCTGAAAACAGAGCCTTTCAAAACCAGTGGGAGGTTGAGTATGTTTACTGACATTGCCGGTAAACCCGTGTGTCTTATTTGTGGAGCTAATGCAGCTGCAATTAATGAATATAACCTAAGACGGCACTACGAGACAAAACATCAGGACAAGCTGAAAAATGTGAATGCAGAGCAGAAGCTACAGAAGGCAGAGAAGTTGAAGAGGAATCTGACATCACAGCAGATGTTTTCACCAAAGCGAAATCACACAGTGAAGCTGCTATGAAAGCAAATTTTATTGCGGCAGAGGAGATAGCCAAATCAGCCCGGCCATTTACCGAGGGAGTTTCTGAAGAGCTGCGTGATGAAAGTGTGCGACGTCTTATGTCCAAACAAAAAGCAGGTGTTTGCAAATGTAAGCCTTAGCAGAAATACGGTTGCTGATTTTAAGTTCAAGTTATTATTTATTTTGGAATAATATTGTATCCTGTCTTTTTCGATTCACATTTATGTTCAAAAAACATTTAGTTTTAGTCTGTTCAATAATTTTTTATCTTATTATCGGACCGCAACCTAAAGTGTGCTTTGAGCTTTGGCCCCCTGTGCGATTGAGTTTGACACCCCTGCTGTAAGGTGAAGTTAAATTTTTTGTTTGTACAGCTGCATGTACTTACGTGTAATATGCCAGTCTCCACTGTGCTGTTGACTACTAAATTGTCTGTTCATGTCCAAGGCAGTGTCGGTAGCCTTTCTGTTCATTGTTGGTTATTTTTGTTTGTGTGAGTGTTGTGCTATTTTCTGATAAATTCTAGGGAGCCTATACTGAGGAAGATGTGTGATATCAAGTTACAATGTAGTGGTTAAAAACAAATATGTTACAAGTTAAAATGTAATATGCCAGAGAGCATGAGCCCTAGAGTGAGCTGAACAATGCTTGCATAATTTGGCAGGCTGAAATATATTTGTCCGTTTAGATTACCTGTCCTTGATTCCCTGGTGTATTGAGAGCTTGGAGATTCACCATCCTCAAGATCTCCTGAATCCCCATAGGACTGGGTCCTCTCCCTGCCTCCTTCGGTCGTCCTGGATTAGCCTTGCTCTCAATACTCCCAGGTCCCAATCTGCCTCCTCTGGGTCTCCCTCCTCTGATAGGGGTCTGCTCATCCCCAGGCCGTTCTCACCAGTTGACCAATCAACTTATTCCCGTGGCCTGCTGGGTTGAGCTCTATCCCTTTATTTGTTCATTTATTTAATAAAGCTTGTTACTTGCCTGAGTCTGAGTGCTGCATTGTTTAGGTCCTCATCTGTCCCCTCACATGGCCTCAGTTGTAACAACTATATGTAAAAAGATGGTTGTTTGCACAAGCAGCTGGTTGCCTTATCATATGGAATGAATGATGGGATGAGGGCCCAGTACTATGGTCTGCACTCTGACTGTGGTCCTGTTAGATTTTACCCAAGTTCTTTTATTGAAAACGCGAGAAGTAAAGACAGGAGAGGACTGTTTAAAATCAACAGGAAGTTTACTCAAAGTCTGGGCACAGCTGAAGTATTACAGTGCTGGGATCAGAGAGACAGAGTTCACACAGGAAATTCGTTCTCTGAACCACAAGTTACGTTTTCTCATTACATTTATCTTCTTGGGCTGCTCTGCCCTGGACCGAGGTACAACATTTCATGTTTCGTAATCCTATTGGTCATTTGGTGTGAGCAGGTCAACCCCTGCCTGCACCTGCTTGCTGAAATGTAATATACTGTATGTGTAACTGCACTGATCATCACAGTGTTGGGATGATAAGGCTCTATGAAGTCTTTAAGATACTATTGTGGCTAGAGTGTGATGCCGACTAAAGTAATTCAGACAAATCATGCCAATTTAAGTAATCATTTAATATTACAATTATTCTGAATAGAGAAGTAGTTAAACAGATAATCTGGTAGGGAACAGAGAACAGAGACCAGAGTCACTCCTCCTGCTGTGAGATAGATAAAGTATTAAATAAGAAGATTGTCAAAAGTGCCAGTCAGCCCAGTCGGTTGTTGTTGGTCACGAGGTACCGTCAGTCAGTCTTTCTGTCAACCCACAGTCAGTCAGCGTTCCCCCCCGGCCCCCGGGGCCGGATCTACGGTACACTTTTCATGGTAGCATTGTCATCCTCTCTTCTTCTGCCTCTCTAACCCAGCTATCCTAGCCTTTTATCTGCTCGCAGTGGCCAGAGACACAGTCTCATGCCAGCTCCACACACCTTCTCCCGAGCATTGTCTAACATGTCCAGTACATGAACTTCTAAACCTGAACAGAGCACACAAACAGTTCACATAAGGCTGCAGCTATATCCATTCCCCATCTAAGGAGGAAGTCACTCGGGATGTTGACCCATAAGTTAAACAAGGGGGACACAGCCCAAGATATTCCTGCCTAAGCAAGAAACAGATCAAGCTTCTGTAAACACTTAGCTCAGCCTTACATAACTATTACAAATAATATCTATGAAACTACATACCGTTCTATTACATATTACCTCTGGAACCTTGTTTATTTTTAACCACTACAATACAATGGAGCCTTGTCATTAAGGGCTTTGTATGTTAGGAGAATTATTTTAAATTCTATTCTGGATTTTACAGGGAGCCAGTGGAGAGATGCTAATATGGGTGAGATGTGATCTCTCTTGCTTCGTCCTGTCAGTACTTTGGCTGCAGCATTTTGGATTAGCTGGAGGCTTTTTAGGGAACTATTGGGACATCCTGATAGTAAAGAGTTACAGTAATCCAGACTGAAGGCAAGAAATAAATTGACCAGTTTTTCAGCATCACTTTGAGATGGGATGATTCTGATTTTGGTGATATTGTGCAGGTGAAAGAAGGCAGTTCTAGAGACTTGGTTTATGTGTGATTTAAAGGACATATTCTGATCAAAAATGACTCCATGGTTCCTCACAGTAGTACTGGAGGCGAGAGCTATGTCATCTAAAGTAACTATATGATTAGACACCAGATTTCTAAGGTTGTCAAGCCCAAGTAAATTAACCTTTTGTCAGAGTTTAGAAGTAAGAAATTACAGGTCATCCAGGCCTTTATGTCTTTAAGACATGGTTGAAGTTTGACCAACTGATGTGATTAATCTGGGTTCATAGATATATATAACTGAGTATCATCTGCATAGCAATGGAAGTTTATGCTGTGTTTCCTGATAATATTTCCTAAAAGGAGCATGTATAAAGTGAAGAGAAGTGGACCTAACACAGAGCCCTGTGGAACACCATGACTAACTTCAGTCTGTGCAGAAGATTCATTATTAACATGAACAAGTTGGAATCTTTCTGATAAATAAGATTTGAACCAACTTAGTGCGGTTCCTTTATTCCCAATAACATGTTCAAGTCTCTAATAAATACTGTTATCAGTGGTGTCAAAAGCAGCACTGAGATTTAAGAGGACAAGTATGGAGACAAGTCCTTTATCTGAGACTAGGAGGAGATCGTTGGCAACCTTATATAATAGACCACATTAGTCTGCACAGTGGTGCGGTGGGTGTCAAGTTTTCTGGGGTTTTTTACTTCAAACACCGCCCACACTTGAAAAAGGCATAAGCTAATCACAGGGGATGCAGGAATAACTCGATATCTTCTACTTTTGTCTCTTTTATTGAACTTTCTTCAGCAGAAGCAAACACGTTGATAACCTTACAAAAGGAAAATAAGAAATAAAATACAATGAGCATTATTGTTGCTACCAACATTACGGGCTCTCTAATTCCACATTTATGTTGCAGGTTTAACTTAAATTTGAATGAAATACAGTGTTTACACTCTGTACAAATGACTCCACATAGCTAGCTTACATAACGCAAGGTACGAACATCGCTACTTCGAATAAGATGACAAAACCGAATGCTAATTAGCATATTATACTGAACACAGCGATAAAACACTCCTTCCATTTTACATAAAACAATTTACATACCAGTGACATCCCAACAATTGCCACACCGGTGAAGTGTCCCCTCCTTATTCGAACTGGAGTCAAGCAAACATTTCCACAGTTTCAACAGAACTTCAACACAACTTCAACACACACTCTTCATCTGCACTCTGCTACAGTCGGATAATCTACGCTACACATACGTTTTCCCTCTGTCTAACCCGGAAACCGTACTTGAGTGGTTGCCCCACCTTCCTATCAATGTTGCTTAGCAACCACTCCTCCTCATCTCACTTACCTTTATTGATACATACTTTTTTCTTGTAATTTTACATTTTGTTTCCTCTATTTTAGACTATTACATTGTTCCAAGTCCAACTTTACAGTGGGTAGGGCAGTCGTCTCCCAACCTGAAGGTTTGAATCTTGGTGCCTGCAGTTCACATGTCGAAGTGTCCTTGGGCAAGACACTGAACCCCCCAAGTTGCCTGTGATGGCACGCAGCGGCCCAGAGCCCCTCGGCTGCAAACAAAATTTCATTGTGACAATAAAATAAAGCTTCTTCATTTGATTGTCCTGTTATTTTGTTCTATAAGAGGAGTAGTCAGTTTTAATTAGGCTTTTATGAATAACTTCTCTTGAGTTGATTTTTGATTTATATAATTTATGTAGTCAGGGGGCAGACATAGTCTGTATGGGGTACTGAGAGTTTTGAGTGGGTAGCAGCTGCAAAGAGACGCAGAAGCATGTAAGACTGAGGCCTGGACTCAACTCTGGGTTGCCATACTTTAGGTTGTAAAATTAACTTGTCCAGATTTCTAGATATGAGAGCCACACCATCCAAAGCGGGATGGATGCTGTCTCTTCTAATCAGGCCAGGTTTTCCCCAAAATGTTTTCCAGTTGTCTATGAAGCCCACGTTATTTTCTGGACAGCCAGTGGTTGAATGATGACATGCGACTAAACATGTCATCACTGGTCACATTGGGTAGGGGTCCAGAGAAGACCATAGAGTCCAACATTGTTTTAGCAAAGTTACACACAACTTGACATTAATTTTAGTGTCTTCCTACTGGCGAAGTTGGGAGTATTAACACTGAAATGAATAACAACCTTACTGTATTTACGCTTATCCTTAGTCAGCAGCTTCAAATAGGATTCAATATCTCCTGCTCTCACCCCAGGAATACCTTTGACTATGGCCACTGCTGTCTCCAACTTCGCATTTCTGACTATGGAGTCGCCAATTACCAGAGTTGTTTTCTCAGTGTGAGTCACTGAGTGGGGAAAATTGATGTGAAACATGAACAGGCAGGTGATGCGCCATGGGCATTTGTTTTGAACTGTCACCCAGCCACCTGGCTGAGATCCCGGCTGCTCTGGAAGAGCCGGCAGGGCAGCTAGCTTGGGATAAGCTATGTCTAGTAGGCCCCGCATGGGTTACATGGGCCTGGCCACTTGGGCTGTTTTCCATGGTGTGGAGCCGTGCTTCTATTTTGGTGAGTCTCGTGTGCAATGCTGTTAGCATCTGACATTTATTACAAGTGCCACTATTGCTTAAGGAGGCAGAAGAATAACTGAACATGCAACACCCCAGCAAGAGAAAGAAGGAGAAGAAGAGGGGGAAGCCATTGCTCTTAACTAAGCTACTAGCTTAGCTAGCTTCTAAGATAGCTGACCTAAAGTAGCAAGTTAAATTTGGAAATTAACAAGAACCTCTGTAACACAGGTGCTTAAGTGGGGCAGGTGTATGTTGTGATAAAAAAAGCTGGTGTTCATATAAACCTAGAAGTTTGTGAGCTTAATCCGTAAATCTGGTAGCAAGCACAACATGGTGCAGGCACAGCAAACAGGAAGTGAATACAATTACCACAGGAACAGGAAACACCACAGCACAGACACAGCCACCCTGCAGGGGAAGCTCATTTCGGCCGCCTGTATCCGGGATCTTGCCCTTTCCGTCATGACCAAACTCATGACCATAGGTGAGAGTCGGAATGTAGATTGACCAGTAAATCGAGAGCTTCGCCTTACAGCTCAGCTCCTTCTTCACCACAACGGACCTGTACATTGACCACATTACTGCAGAAGCTGCACCGATCTGCCTGTCAATCTCCCATTCCATTCTTCCCTCACTCATGAGCAAGACCCCATAATACTTGAAATCCTCCACTCCACCTGAGGCAGGAACTCTCCACCAACCTGAAGGGAACAAGCCAGATTGTTATTAATGGAAGTAAATTTTCTTTAAAGTGCAAACAGTATCAGTATCGATAGAAAAAATACCATGAACTAATGATATTGTATCGAAAGGGAAAATGTTGGTATTGCCCATCCGGGCACCCATCGTGGGCAGCTGTGGCTCAGGAGGTAGAGCGGGTTGTTTCCTAACCGGAGGATTGGCGGTTTGATTCCTGGCTTGTCCAGTCAACATGTCGAAGTGTCCTTGAGTAAGACACTGAACCTCCAGTTGCTCCTGGTGATGTCACTGGTCTGTGAATGCGTGAGTGTTTGGGAGTACAAATGGGTGAATGGCCGAATAATGTGAAAGTGCTTTCAGTGTGTGTCGTGGCTAGAGTGTGATACCGACTAAATTAATTCAGACAAACCATCCCAATTTAAAGGATCATTTAATATTACAATTATTCTGAATAGAGTAGTATTTACGGTAGCATGGTCATCCTCTCTCTCTTCTTCTGCTTTAACCCAGCTTTTATCTGCTCCTACTCACACAGCTCTTCACTGCCGGAGCCATGGAGACACGGTCCCATGCCAGCTACCCTCATGCACCTTCTTTCGAGCATTGTCTAAGCTGTCCAGTACATGACCTTTTAGGTCACATTGACCTAGCGCACATTTCCCTTTTCTAAACCTGAACAGGGCACACGAACAGTTCACATCAGGCTACAGCTGCAGTATCCGTATATCCATTCCCTATCAGAGGAGGAAGTCACTCAGGGTGTTGACCCATAAGTTAATCAAGGGGGACACAGATATTCTTGCCTGCGCCAGAGACAGATCAAGCTTCCGCACACACTAAGCTCAGCCTTACATCTTCGTGTCCTGTCGCAGAACTGCTGACTTTCCGTAAGGAGGAACCGGAGTTCAGAGATCCGCGCGTCTTCTTCGGTGCCCAGGGGGTCGACGCGAACTACAGGGTGCTGGAACCCGAGCCCCGTCCGGGTCAAAATCCCGAAGAGGAGTTCGACGTGATCGGTCGCGTACTGAAATCGTGTCTGCCCGCAATGATCACCCTCTTTTCCACGCTCCTCACTGACGAGTTCCCCCAAGAGTACCAAGCTGCGGATAGTGGCGGCAGCGATCGGGGTCCCTTTGCCTGCTTGCGGTCTTGGACGGCGCGTATATTCCACGCGGCGGACAAGATACACTTCGGCGGCCGACCGCGTCTCGCCCTCACCGCGAGCCGAGCCCCCGTTGTTTGAGAAGCCGCGCTCAAGAGCACGGTAGCCATGTCTACGGTCTTCGCTTCAAGCGAGCTGAGGATCGAACACTATGTGAAGCGGATGGTGCGCAAGGACAACGACGAGCGAGCGAAGAGAGCGGACTTCTACACCTCGGTGATCATGGTGACTTTGTGTTTTTTTCCGTGCTTAAAACACAGCACCCTGGGCGAGCTGTTTAACAACAGGACCCTGGTGCTCATGTGCTTCGACAAAACCTGCACCAGGCACAGTCAATGGTCCACGCTCACCACTTACGTTCACCTGCACGTGAATCGACCTGAGTTTGCAAAAAGGCTCTCCGGGAGCGATCTCGAATGTAACTTACCCCTTGTGGTTACAGTCACTTTGGACAAGCACATAGCGCATGCTGCCTCAAAAAAGTGCGTCCGGAGGAATAGAGACGGAGCCCCGTTGCGATCGAGGACCGATGGACATCCTCGCAGAAAGCACGAGTGCCAAGGGATTCGTCATCGAGTACGATGGCTTTCGTGAAGCCTCCTCTATGGCCGACAACCCTGAGAGTGACTCCTCGCAGGGCCTCGGACAGAAAAGAAGGACCCCTTGCACCGCAAGTCTCACGAAGGGAGATTGGGGGAGAAAATCATGCGTCTACAAAATGCATCGCCTTCTGAGCTTCACGTTATGTTGCTGAGGAAAGGATCGAGGGGATGACGGAGGACAGGCTTAAGGGACTGTTTTTCTATGGCCAAGCAGAGTTTTGTCTATTTTGTTTTAGCATGGTATGGTGTCTGTGTTGCCTTTGGTGTCAGCTCTGTAATCTCAATAAAACTATTTTATCAGGCAACGTTTGTATGAGTGTCTTGCTTTTGACTATGAGATACAGTGGTGTGAAAAAGTTTTTGCCCCCTTACTGATTTCTTATCTTTTTGCATGTTTGTCACATTGTAATGTTTCAGATCGTCAAACAAATTTATATATTAGTCAAAGATAACACAAGTAAACACATCATGCAGTTTTTAAATGAAGGTTTTTATTATTAAGGGAAAACAAAATCCAAAACTATATAGCCCTGTGTGAACAAGTGTTTGCCCCCTAAACCTAATAACTGGTTGGGCCACCCTTAGCAGCAACAACTGCAATCAAGCGTTTTCGATAACTTGCCATGAGTCTTCCACAGCGCTGTGGAGGAATTTTGGCCCACTCATCTTTGCAGAAGTGTTGTAAGTCAGCCACATTGGAGGGTTTTCGGGCATGAACCGCCTTTTTAAGGTCATGCCACAGCATCTCAATTGGATTCAGGTCAGGACTTTGACTAGGCCACTCCAAAGTCTTCATTTTGGTTTTCTTTAGCCATTCAGAAGTGGACTTGCTGGTGTGCTTTGGATCATTGTCCTGCTGCAGAACCCAAGTTCGCTTCAGCTTGAGGCCACAAACAGATGGCCGGACATTCTCCTTCAGGATATTTTGGTACACAGCAGAATTCATGGTTCCACTTATCACAGCATGTCTTCCAGGGCCTGAAGCAGCAAAACAGCCCCAGACCATCACACTACCACCACCATATTTTACTGTTGGTATGATGTTCTTTTTCTGAAATGCAGTGTTACTTTTACGCCACACATAATGGGACACACACCTTCCAAAAAGTTCAACTTTTGTCTCGTCTGTCCACAGAGTATGATCCCAAAAGTCTTGGGGATCATCAAGATGTTTTCTGGCAAAACTGAGACAAGCCTTTATGTTCTTTTTGCTCAGCAGTGGTTTTCGTCTTGGAACTCTGCCATGCAAACCATTTTTGCCCAGTCTCTTTCTTATGGTGGAGTCATGAACACTCACCTTAACTGAGGCAAGTGAGGCCTGCAGTTCTTTGGATGTTGTTGTGGGGTCTTTTGTGACCTCTTGGATGAGTTGTCGCTGCGCTCTTGGGGTAATTTTGGTCGGCCGGCCACTCCTGGGAAGGTTCTCCACTGTTCCATGTTTTCGCCATTTGTGGATAATGGCTCTCACTGTGGTTCGCTGCAGTCCCAAAGCTTTAGAAATGGCTTTATAACCTTTTCCGGACTGATAGAGCTCCATTATTCTCTTTCTCATTTGTTTTTGAATTTCTTTGGATCTCGGCATGATGTCTAGCTTTTGAGGATCTTTTGGTCTACTTCACTTTGTCAGGCAGGTCCTATTTAAGTGATTTCTTGATTGCGAACAGGTGTGGCAGTAATCAGGCCTGGGTGTGGCTAGAGAAATTGAACTCAGGTGCGATAAACCAGTGTTTTGACAGGGGGGCAAACACTTGTTCACACAGGGCTATATAGTTTTGGATTTTGTTTTCCCTTAATAATAAAAACCTTCATTTAAAAACTGCATGATGTGTTTACTTGTGTTATCTTTGACTAATATATAAATTTGTTTGACGATCTGAAACATTACAGTGTGACAAACATGCAAAAAGATAAGAAATCAGTAAGGGGGCAAACACTTTTTCACACCACTGTACATATGGAAACAAGTGATATCTATCTATCTAGAAGAAAAAACACACCCAGGGACAGATGGGAATGGTATGTCACATAGTCGTTTTATTTCATCACATATAATGCAATACAGACAGATACGTAAACATGAATAGCATATGTCCCCCGTCTCGCATAAGTCGCAATAACATGCGGCCTTCATTTCCTATGGGTCTTCGGCCACTCTCGTCGTTGCGTCCCTTCCTCTCCAGTTCCCCGTGTTTTCTTCTGCATGCAGAACGGCCTTTTCCACCGCATGCTTTTGGGTCGAGGTTCACGCAACCGCGCGGGTACAGTCAACCGCCCCGGATCTCGCTGCCGTATATTCCCCACTTCCTCTTTTTTTCGCCCCGCGATTTGTAGTGCACTCCTTGTTGTGCTTCTCGAGCACCTCGCATTTCCACTGCAGGTTGACCAGTGTGGTTATGGGCGTGTGCCCGAACTCCACCAGAGCGTCATAGAAGCTCTCTGGGTTCGTCCGCGCGAGCCTATTCGCGAAGTCTCTCATGAACGCTGTCTCGCAGCATGAGCAGCTCCAGGATTTGAGCGAAGGGCACGTAGGCCGAGGCAACTCCCTCGCCTCCTCGGCTGTTCCTTTCGCGGTCTGATATGTTGGTTCTTTTTCCTTCTTCACCGTGTTCGCGGCGGGACAACCTGAAACCCTCGGCATCTTGGTCGAACACGTAGATCCCGTCTCTATCCACATCCTGGGGAGAGTTTCCCATGAGTACGTATCCATGAGGCAGTTCGCAAAGCGTGCAATACATCGCAATGTGCGCGAATAACCACACGAGCGAAGCTGTCTTCCTGTTATAGGCCGTGGGCCGTGTTGTCTTTCTCAGCTGCCGCTCGACCCCCCGTCGACCATGGAAGCTTGCCTGGCCAGCGACACACTTTTCAGGAGGCTCGACACCATCTCCACCAGGAACCCCGAGGCCACCAAGTGCTTGAATAGCACAATCCATCCGGCCGTGATGTTGTACCTGGCCGTGTATCTGCGCATGGGGTCCAGCGCGGCCATGCACACGTAGGAGAGCAGCCTGTTGTTGGTACCTGTCGAAGCCGTGGAAGCTAAGCTCATCCACAGCCCCTCTACGCCCTTCTCCTCAGTGTACAAGAAGGACAGGAGCCAACCTCTCTCATGGCTCCTGTTCAACAAGCCGTACACGCGGTAGAGCCAGTGCAGGGGGTATGAACTCAGGTACCTCGGCACTTCCAGTTCTTCCAGCGTGTGACTATAGGAGCCCAGCTGATGAGATATCTCTTTCCCCAGCACGCTCTGTTTGGCTATCTCGTCGTGTCTCTTGAGCCACTCCAGCTGCTCGAGGAACTTTGCGGCGCCGGGGCCTCCGTCACGGTCCCCGGGGCGCTTGTACATAGAAGAAAACACGTTGCCACAGGGATCCGCTTTCGCCACCTCGCCCTCATTGTCTTCGCCCGAACGAATCCCGAGCTTTCCCTCTCACTCGGCACTCGAGACCCATCCGAGCGCGAAGCTCTCATGTAGCAGGGTGAAATGGCAGCACGAGAGGTTTCTTCCCACGTGTCCAATGTAATGTCCGTCTCAAAGTAGCACTCGCTCCCGGCTATGCTCTCCCACCTCTGTATCCCTCGCACTACGCTCACAGTCACGGGCAACTGTTTTTCGATATTGGACAGCTGCACCCACGTGTACTTGAAACCCACCGTGGCCTCGGAGGCCTCCAGGTTCACGAGCAGATGTCGCTCCAGTTCGAGTCGGAGGAGCGGCTCTCTCGGCACACCGTCAGCATTGAGGCAATGATGTACAAAGAAGATGACATCTCCGTCGCGGCGGTAAGAAAGTACAACAAAAAAAGAAGAGATCGAAACTTTCAACCCTATGTCACTCTTTTATTGGTTTTATTACAGTATCTCAAGAAACAAAATACAAACTTAGCAGAAGAACACAAGCAAACACACAGACAATAGTTTTCTTCCCCTTAGGACCATCACACCTCGAGAATGAATGGGCCAGAGTTCGGACCTGCATGAGGTCTGCGTTCCACACTCTAGGTAACAGCTAAGCGTAGTGTTGCATTTCAGGGAATCGAGATAACGCCTCGTGCGCTCCAGCGTCACAAGGGCCTCCGCGGCCCCTACCTCGGCGACGTCGACGACCGGGAGTATTTCCGTCTCATTGTCTTCTCCTTCGCTCCTCGTGCTTGTCCGCTCCCCGTATGCCACGATGTCAAGCCTGTCCAGCGCCATCATGGCCTCCACGGCCTCTATCTCGACGTTGATGGCCCGCGAGGGGCCCGGTGGTTTGGATTCTCCCGCTTTTGCTTCTTCCCCCGCATGCATCCGCTCTCTGTGGGCCTCGCATATCTCCATCATAGCCTCTTTTCACTTACCCAGCCGGTGTGTGACGTGTAGGTACACGGATAGGTTTTTATAGCCTTCTGTGAGCAGAGGTGAACCCTTGCAAGCCCTCGACCACGTTGTATTGTCTGACAAGGCGTCCTCCCCGTAATGTCTACGCATGATGTCTTCGAACGTGTCAGAGGGCAAGGCCCGCACGGATCGGAAAACGGAGAGCATTGTGAGCTCGTCGTCGCTCTCCGTCATCATCGTCGTCGCCGCGGTCGCCATCGCTATGCGTTCTCTGGCGACCAGCTCGCTCACGGTCCATCAGAAAGCCTCGTTGTTTGTAGAAGACGAGCAGACGGCGCAGCGCGCATACAACGTCTCCGGGTCCACTAGTACTTCTGAAAAAATGGGCTGCTTGCATACGGGGCAGGCCGTGTACATCTGTTTGAGGTCGGTGAACGTGCAGGTGTTCACTTCGGGCATGCAGAGCGACACGTGGGGGCCGCGCAGCAGGACGAGACGAATGTCATCCGTTCGAAATCGAACTCCACGTCTATGTTTTTCGGATTACCCTTCACTTCGGAGGAATGTGCACTGCAGGCACCTGAGGTCACCCTCGAGGTTACTAGGCGCGCCAGCACCTGGGCCATGTCGCTTGGGCACTATCAATATCTGCTTGTGATTGTAATCCACCCAGTTGATGTAACAGCTCAGCACCGCGTACAAGAGCATCTGACACTCGGGGCTCAGCCTGTGGAACTGCTCGTCGCGAACCATCGCCGCGGCCTCCCCGAGTTGCGGAAGGCATGCCGCGGCCATCTCGAGCGGTTGTTCCGCTGTGTACGCCGTGGCCAGTCTGTAGTAACAGCCCACGGCCCACTCCGAGTTGAGCGTGAGCATCGCGTGCCCCACGGCCTTGACCATCTGGAACGCTCTCACGAGCTTCAGGTAGTACGATCTGTTTCGCGTTTCAAAACAAAAACGCGACCACTTTATGGAGTCCTCGCGGCCCGAGGTTGACTCGGAGTGCGACTCGAGCGTGCCCTTGGTTGCAAGCATCCGAGGTCTGCATTGGTGAAGGAAGCTTGAATGCCACCGCAGTCGGTCCGACTCCGTCCCCGCGCGGTCGGATGCCCCGCGCTCGGGGTATTATTATCATCATCTCCTTTGAGACTACCCTGAATGCTTCTCTTCTGATAGCAGCTAGTTTTTGAGCAGAACGTATCTCGTCCAAAAATAGGTCCTCTGCCTGATACTTATAAAAGTCGGCCAGTAGAGCCAGCCTGAGTAGAACCTCATGCCCCATCATTTCACACGCTACGGGCAGATCGCTGTCTCTGCAGCATTCTCGACGGTCATCTTCTCCTTCTCCTCCTTCGCCCAAACCGACCAAAACCAAAGACAGCCCTTCATCCCACAGGTCCAGGCAAAACCGATAGGCTTCACGGTACTCGATCGCAGATGCCTTGGTCTTCGTCGTCAGCATTCAAACGATCTGAGCTCGCACTCGAGGAGTTCCCGGCTCACAATCCCTTTGTTTGTAATGGCAGACTGCGTTGAGACACTCCAAGCCTGCAGCAGGACGGCTTTTGCGTGGCCACGGGGCCGCGCGACTCCGGGATTGGCTACCCGTGCCCGGTCGAGCCCTTTGCCCCGGTGCTCCTGAACTCCCCCGCGGTGTTGCATCTCTACTGCCCTGAGCTGTTTCCGGGCAAGGTCCTGAGAGTGCACGCCGAACACCTGGGTCATTTCACGGGGATCAGGAATGTGCCCCAGGTGAACGAGGACCACAAGCGAGCGCTGTTCACAGGTCTGTGCGGACTGTTCAGTCACAAGCGAGTCCTCGGTGTATATGACGAGACTCTTGCGGACCGAGATCTTCGAGAGGAAGTGGCGAGGGCACGCTCGCAGGAGGCGGGGGACGATGCCTGTCCGAGCATGTTTGCTTCGTTCCAGGGCGGGAACGCTGACAGGGCCGGGCAGACGCTTGCCTTGCTACGCAAGTTGACGCGGCTGTTCGACTCGAACGAGCTCCGCTAGGCCGACATCCCGTACGTTTGAGGAGAGGAACCCATGCACATGCTGTTCCTGTGCACGATTCAACTCACGGCGCTGTTCCTCAGCAGCTGCGTGGACGAGAAGATCTTCACCACCGTCATGAGCGTGGCTTTGGCCCCATTCCTCAAGGCAAACTTCTGCAACCCCCTGTGCGCCGCGACGCTGCTCAAACCCATGTTCCTAACTTGGTACGAGCCATTCCCAAGAAAGGCGGATGAGGCCGATCAGAGCATCGACCCCGAGACCAAGCTGCAATACTACAGGCTGTTCTCTGGCTACGAGATTAGAAACAACAGCGCCTGCGCCTCATGGGACCCGTGCGACAAACTCGCCTGGTCCAGGAACAGCGTGCAGATGCAGACACCATAAACGAAGACAGACACAAACGTTACGAGTCGATTTGTTTTTAATTCAATTATTCAATGACAATCGTTCAATGTAGTTTCATTCAATGCAGTTAGAAAATGAGCAGCAAGCCATACGGTCGTGGCCAGTTCTGTCCAGCGGCCACCTTGATCACGACCCCGGCTGACGTGGCAGGTTCCATCAAGCAGCCGCCTTGATCAGGTCGTGGGCCCGGTTTACGTGCCCGATCCCCTGCTGCACGAAGGTCTGGAATGAAACCTGCGGGGCTCTATCGCAGGTGCAACGGCATCCCGTGCTCTACAGACAAGTTACATGCCAGCGGGATGGGACCCCCGTCCCCCTGCCCCTGCTGCCCACCTCGTCCCGTGGTCCCCGATCGCTTTACCTTTTTCCCAAGGCAACGGAGGGCCTTCCTGATGCTGGCCACGTGCTCTCGCTTATCTTGCGCTCTGTCAAATTCATCCTGACACTGGGTCTTGACAATGGCCAGCTCCTTATACAGACACCTCAGGGGCGCCAGCTGACAGTTGTGATGCTGCACACTGTAGAACACGGAATCCTTGGGCTGCCATAGAAAAGGATGAAGAAAACACAATAACCTCAGAGGAAAGGGAGACGGATAGATAGAAGAGAAAATAGGATGAGCATTTCACTTCCTGTTTGATGTTTCCCATGCTGGAGTCCTCGTGAACCTGGGTGTCCGGATAAGGCATCCAGACGGCATCTAGGATGCACGCCAGGGCTAGGAGAAAGGCGAGGACTGTGGTCATTGCTGTCATTGCTGCGGTTCTCTTGTCATAGGTGTTTGTTTCCGCCGTGATCTGCTGCTACTAGGTCGGGCGTTTTATTATAAAGACCCGGCTCCCGTGTGGGCTGAGGCCGGCGGCGATCGGCCTCCATGGGTCGGGCTCGTCCGGACGACAGTCAGACTCTCCTCGAGGCGGTCAGACGCCCCCGGGCGGCGGTCAGACGAAACTAAAGGCGGAGAGAGTGTACAAAATGTCGTGCTGCACCACACAACACAGGCATGATTCCCAAACAGCCAGAGGATCCAGAGGATCCGGGGAGTCAGTCCGTAGCGATCGAGGCAGCAGTAGAGCCTTCGGGGAGTTTGGGGTCGACCAGAGTCGTATATGACGGCTCGGCCTCCGTAGACATGGTAGTGGAGACGGGGGCGGGTGTCATCACTGACGTGTACAAGAATCTGCAAATCGACGGCTCTGTGATAACCACGATCCATCCTAACCTTAATTAAGTCTAGAATCTCAATGCTTAATGTTATTGTTGTTTATCAAAACTGTACAGTTGTCAGAATTGGTTTTAAATAAGTTGAAGTATTCTTTTGTTAAATTTACTGTGCTGAAAAGTGACTATGCGTCTTCCCTTTAACTATGAATTTTCCCTTTAGTGATAAATCATGTAGACCTAGAATGAGAAAAATTTAATAAATGCAGCAGCTATGATTAGCTAGTACTGTACTTGCTAGGCTAGTTTTAGCACTAGGAAAGCACTGTTGTTGAACTGTTGGTATCAATTAAGCTAGGTTTGGGTAACCTAAAATGAGAGACGAAAGGTTTATTTACAAATATGGTTTAAATACAAGCTAAACAGTTCCTCCTTGCTACTATTGTTGCTTACTCTAGCTTTAAAAAGGGATGGCTACATTCTTTTGTTTAAATAGCAAGAATGCAACAATGTTTAAAATTAAATCACCAGTATTTGGAGTAAGCACAGCAAAATCAAACAATTTTGTTTAAACTGACAATACAACAGATACTGTAAATATTATAGGGGGAAATTATATAAAAAAAAATTTTTATTGATAAAAGGCATGAAATGTTTGATGATAGCGAACTCTTTTATTTGTGAGTATAACTGTACATCCATTTGTGTGGTAGGTGATATGAATGCTGATATCTTGGACAGTCAGTCGGCATTTGCTAAGCATATGCTGCAGTTTTGTGAGGATAGTCGGTATATATTGTCCAGTCAGTCATTGTTACCAGCAGATAGCTATACCTATATAAGTGAAGCATGGCATACAATGTCATGGCTTGACCATTGCATTAGCACTGCTGATGCACAAGCTGTCTTAAAATCCATGGAAACCTTATATGACTATTCTATGACAGATCAAGTACCCTTTGTTATGTTGCTGGATATACACAATCTTCCTGAGCTGACACACAGGGTAAATGATGGTTGTAAGGTTAAGTTGTGCTGGGCTAAACTTTCAAAAGATGATCTTGCCACATATTGTATGATGACAGATAATGGTTTAAGTAAGGTAAAATTGCCCAGACAGGCCATTATGTGTACGGATGTTAACTGTAAGGATACTTCTCATTCTAGGGATCTTTGTGTAATGTATGAAGGTATTGCTGATGCTATCTATGAGAGTAGTAGATCATACTTTACGGGT
>NW_018128345.1:38538-48083 GCF_001952655.1 Monopterus albus
ACTATGGATTGAAGTATGATGTGAAATATAATGCAGAAAAGAGTGTTGTACTGATCTGTCGGACTAAAGGGGACAAAGAACTTTGTTTCCCAGACTTTTGTTTGTCTGGACAAAGGTTGAGTGTCTGTAGAAAAACTAAATATTTAGGACATTTCATTACAGATCAGCTTTCTGATGATGAGGATATATATCGGCAGTGTCGCATTTTGTATGCTCCAGCTAATATGTTGGTTAGGAAATTTCACATGTGTTCTGCTAATGTTAAAGTTCATTTGTTCAGAACATACTGTACACCGTTGTATACTGCCCCATTGTGGTGTAAATATAAGGTAGCTACTTTACAGAAACTTAAAGTTGCTTATAATGATGCCTTGAGGATTCTGCTTAAGAAGCCTAGGTCCACCAGCGCCAGTCTGTTGTGTTCACAGGTCCATGTTAGTACCTTTCAGGCATTAATGAGAAACCTGATGTACAGATTTATCTGTCGTGTGAATAACTCTGAGAACAGTCTTATAATGATGCTGGCTAATCCTGGTTTTAGTGTAGTACGTTACCAATCCTCTCTGTGGAAACATTGGTATAAATGTCTTTTATGATTTTTATTTATTTATTTTTATTTTTTGTCTTCTTTTATATCCTTTCTTTTTCTTTTATTTCTTTTTTGTATGGACCTTGAGTCTGCTAATAAAGGCTGATGATGATGATGATTGAAAGCAAAATGTGTTCCATTCCTGTCTTCTCTGTTGACTTTAGAGTTATTCACTTAGCATGTAGCATTGAAGTATATAGTAAGCTAGCCTAGGCTAAGCCAGCAAGGCTAAGCTATATTAAGCTAAGGCTCAAAAATGTAGAATTTTGTTTTAATTAGGCAATATGATGTACAACTGTAGTTAATCCATTAATTTAGGAAGCCAAATTGAATTTGTTGCAAGGCATTAATATTACAATTTTACTGGCATTATTTTAATTCTATACTAGGTTTGCTCCAGCAGCACAGGTTTTTCATTCACACTCAAGTCACTAACCCGACCACCAGGTGGCCTTGTTGTGCTCTTTTTGTTTGTTTAGGTGCCTCACTAAGACGTTGACATACGATCCATACCAGATGCCTCCAAGCCCAGAGCAGTCAACTGCACTTCTGGACACTGTTGACATATGGCTTCATTTTGGCCCAGTACAGCTTTAAGTGGCATTTATGAATGTAACTAAGTATTTGTAGTGCTTGATACAGGTGTGCCAAAGTAATCATGAGCCCATGTGGTTTTAGCGCTTATAGAAGAGATATTATTCTTGATGTGGTGGATGAGAGAGCACGGACATCCAGCTTAGGCTTGCGCCCTTGTCCTTTACACACTGAAATCCTCCAGATTCCTTCCATCCATCCATTATTTATACCGCTTATTTACTTACTTATTTAATTAGAAAAAGCCATCCATGCTTTTATCACTTCAAGACTAGTCTACTGTAATGCCTTCTACATTGGTGTTTCTCAGTCTTTGCTTTGGAAGCTTGCACTGGTCCAAAACGCTGCGGTTCGGCTGCTGTTGAACACTCCCAGGTATGCCCACATCACCCCCGTCCTTCTCTCCCTAGACTGGTTGCCAGAACAGTGGAGAGTTGAGTTTAAGATGTTGCTATTTGTCTTTAAGGCTATATATGGCCTCGCTCCGCCGTACCGGTCGGATCTGATATTTACCTATGCTCTGCGCAGAGCTGTGCACTCCTCAGAGCACTTGTCCTTAGTTGTCCCACGGTCTCAATATAAAAAATGGGGCGACTACTCTTTTGCTGTGTATGGCCCTAGACTCTGGAATTCTTTACTGCTAGAGCTTCGGTCTATAACCAAGTTAGAGGTTTTTAAGTCAACTTTAAAAACTCACCTTTTTAAACAGGCCTTTGGTGTTTAATCCTGTTTTATTTCCCCCGAAGGGATGTCTTTTAACTTGTTGTTTTATGCTATTTGTATCTTGATGGAAGTTTTTATTGCTCAGCGTTTGGAAATTTGTGTTTTATTTGTGCTTAGGTTTTATTGTTTTAGTATTGTTTTTTGGCTGATACACGTTCTATTGTGCAGCACTTTGTGCTCCCCAGAGTTGTAAAGTGCTATATAAATAAAGCTTTATTATTATTATTATGTGTGGATTGTGATGTTAAAGATTTTGTAGATTTTTCTTTGGAGAAATCAGCCAACCCTCTCTTCTAAAAACTACACACCTAGAGTATGCAACTAAACTGCAAACATAAGTTTTGAAGAAAACGTATTTGATTGTTGGATGTGTAGCGTACCATTGCAGTTTTTTAAACCACCCCTCCCTTATAGCCTGTGTATATTTAAATTAAGACTTTTTTGCATGAAGCATCAAAGCAGTACATCAGTAAGGGCTCGTTCCATACCAATTATGCACTTTTTGATGCATCTCTAAATGTATTTGAAGATACTTTAAGTATTGTAAGAGTAGGTTACACTATGTCAGGGCAGTGTGGAAAATACACCACAAAAATGTAAGTGAACCCAATTAAATTGACAGTTTCACAGGTAATGAGTAACAGTCTTTATTAACAACAGGATGAGCACAGAGGACGACAGGTCAGCATCTGATCTCAGGCATGCGGGGATCTTAGACTACGTTCACACTGCAGGTCTTAATGCTCAGATTGGATTTTTTGCCAAAATCTGATTTTTTTGCGCTGTTGTTCACACTGTCATTTAAATGCGACTGCCATCTGTTTCGTGTGAACGGTATACGGCCCTGAGGTGACCCACATGCGCAGAAGAGGGCGTGACGTCAGACGCAGTGTACTGTGTTTGCGAAAATAAAAATGGATGCGGCTCATGATAGCATGTGTGTAGCGATGTACCAGTTAATGTGCAATCGAAATAAAAAATTAAAAAGAATATCAAGAAGAAGGAGAGCACAAATATTGCTTATGGCCTTTTGTGGAGCAGTGGCTGCTACCTCTATACAGAGAAATGTGTGGGTGCGGAGTCGGAGCCAGGACTGGTGGGATTCCGTGAGGGGTTTCACGGACACAGAATTCATTCACCATCTTTCCACTGACCACCCGAATCACCGTTGTCTGCCATTTTTATTACTCCTCATCTCCTCCAGCGCAGAATTTCAATGACATAAAAATCACATGAAATGCGACATGGCCGTTCAGACTGAAGTCGCATTGCAAAACAACGGATATGTATCTGATTTAGGACCACATATGAAAGTGGCCTGGGCTGGCTTAGAAAAAAATCGGATTTGTGCTGATCACACTGTCATAAGGAAATCGAATATGGGTCACATTTGGGCAAAAAGATCAAATTTGAGCCACTTCAGCCTGCAGTGTGAACGTGGCCTTGGGATGAGAGGGATGGGTGCTGACAGTGGGTGCAGAGCGGACTGGGTTCGTGAGTGGCTCCGGTGTCAGTTGGGTGTGTGAGGAGGCACTCCTGATTCAGAGACAAGACACAGTGCAACTAGACAGAATCCATGAGGTAAGAACACACTTCTTCATCCACAGACATGAATCTCAGTTCAGAGGCAGAGTGACTCCAGTAATCCAGAGAGACAGAAAAAAATATATACATCTCACAGTCTTTACAAGGGCAAAATAGCATCTTGTCAAGAGTCAAATAAACAAATCATACTGATATTACTCAGTCTTTGAGGAACAAGGCAGGGAAAAAAACTAGCTATAACAAATCCAAAAGTCTGGTTCAGTTTCACAAAGATACCACATATTCAAGCTGACCGGTGTGTTAAGCATGAAGTCAGGACAATCTGGCAGCTCCTCTGCAGGATGGAGCTGCTTATAACAGGGCATGCACAGGTGTCTTCAATTTGCAAAGGTGAAGCTATTTGGTGTGATGAAGTAAAGTGACCAGGAGTGAGAGTAGGGTGAAACAGGAAGTGTCAAGAAAATAAGAGTCAGTTACCGCAACAGGAGCCGGGGATCACGACAGCTTATGTGATTAACTTTTTTCACCAGGCAGCACATTTTCTTTCCTCTTGAAACTATCTAGCTGACAATGACCTGAAACCCAAGAGCCAGTATACATTAATCACAAAGCTGTGTGAATTCACAAACATAAGCACACATAGACACAAGTCCTGTCATTCTATTCTGTGCTTCTGACAGCTACCATCAGTCCCCTCTGCTACCATCCTTTTTTATCTGACAACAGCATCATCATGGCCAAAGGGACATCTAGACCCAAACAGACATATAAACGCACCTCCCTCTCCCCATCTCTGTAATCCCGAACACCTCTTCTGTCTATTGCTCCATTTAATCCCTACTTTTCCCCTGGCCTCCACCAAATTAAATGCAAATAGCTCGGCATAACCTGGGGCATCATTTATCTAAATTGACAGTCAACTGATAAGAACATTTTATTATTTAACAACCAAACAGGAAGTAAGCCAATAGAAGCCATTCACTGAAACTTTGGAACTTCTATGACTTCATTTAGTAAAAAAGTCAAATTTGTTAGGGCTGTACAAATGATATACTGTGACTGTGGAAATTGTGGGCAATTACAGGTTCATGGCAAACTGAATTTAATATTACTTTCGAAGATTCTCTAAAGTCAGTGGCTTTAAAAATGTCATTAATTAGCTGACCAACTGATAGGGAGTACAACAGAACAACATACAGTGAATGACAAACATTTTCAAGTGAGGCATTACTTTTTGATTTACTTTTGTGTGTTGTGGGTGGGTGGTGGGTGTTGCCAGTATCTGTCATTTTAAAAACTCTGTGTAACAACAGCACAAGTAGAGAACAGTAATACAGTCAGACCAATATGTATCTAAAGTTTGCAAACATTGCTAACATTAGCCATTATAAACTAGTTGCAACAAAACCTCCAATGTAAACAATAATGTACATCATTCATCCCTATAGTACCTTAAATTAGAACTCACAGGACCCTTCCAATGGCACACTTACCCTACCGTCATTGTCATAGTAACAATCATAGACTTTATACAACCTTTCCTCTAGCAAGTGTACTGGACCATCATTGTTATGGAAACACTCAAACACAGTTAATATTATGCAGCCATCACAATTTAATTAGTTTTAGGTGTTTAGATTTAGAAACATATTGTAGTTTTGGTTAAAATCACCTTCCTTGCCATTGGTACAATATATAAAAATAAAATAAAAACTAAAGACATTTGGATCCTTTACTGTGCTTTCTGCACATGGTTTTTCAAATTGAACCTGTGCAAGTTCATTTACAATGAACTAACTGAAATTTAGCGTAATTGTTATGAGTGATTAATTACCAATACATACTGTATCAGTTGAAGTACCAATTTACACTTAATTAACACAGTAAGATCATATAGACACATCAGCCTTCAAGCATAGAGCCAGGTAGAATAAAGACAGGTTAGCCTACTATGGTTTAGCGTGTATACCCAGGGCCGATGTTTGAGTAGTGTGCATTCCACAGTACTTTAGAAGCTGAGGGCTCCAGAAGTCCTGCCCATTGCCTAGCAACAGTTCGAGCTGCTTTGGTGAATGGGGAGTCCTTGCTCTGTCAGGCCCAGAAGGCAGCTGGTTGTAGGCAGGAGGCTGGAAGTTTGGATTGGCTCTAGTCAGGTTCTCCCTGGTCTGGCTGGATGTCAGATAGGCTGTGTGGATCTAGACTGCCATACATTAGATTGAGTAGTGCAGTCTGGTGGATGCAGCTATAGTAATTTAGACTTGTCAGTCTGCATTGTAAGCTTAGGGCTGGTTTCTTGCAAAGACTTACAAATAAAAACTCTAATTCAACTCAAACCTCAGTAAGATGATGATCACTCTACAAAGGTGGCTTCTTGTTCATTTTAAATAATGCAGGCTTGGTTGGTTGCCCAAAAACATGAAAATACAAAGTTACAACAGAGCATTGCAATGAAGAGATAGAGAAATGCCCATAAAAATCATTACAGTACACTGTGCAGTATACCTGTGCAGATCACATACATCAATATAAAGTGAATAGGATATTATTATGCTGATTGTCCACAACTGGAGAAATGCATCATAATATCTATCTAAAGAACATAATGCACAACATGTCCTGTATATCTATGTGTGTGTGTGAGAGACAGAGAGAAAGAGAGAAAGACTGTGCATAACACTTGTATTCATTATAAATACAAATGCAAAAGTGTGAATTTTCCTAATCATGAATAAAAATAATTAAATACTAAAAATATCTTTCTACGCTAAATGATATTTCAACTCTAAGACAGTAGGTGTTTTTGAAGTCCCTACATCAGCGGGCTAGAAGAGAGGCTTTTCTGGACACTGTATCCCATCAAAAGAATTACTGACTTTAAAGGTGCATTAAATAAAACTTTACACATTGTTTGAAGTAGGAGGAGAGGAGAGAGGCATGACCCCATCACCATCAGCAGGACCCTTGTAGAGAGAGTCAGCAACTGCTCTGTTCCTCTGTATTCACATCACAGAGGGGGCTGGGATGTGCACACTGACCATGTGGTGAGAAAGACACAGGAGCACCTTTTTCACCTCAGAAGGCTCTGAAAGTTTGGCATGGAGCCCCAGATTTTGTGAGACTTCTATAGACACACAACAAGGCAACCAGACTTATCAATAATGTCCACAATTGAGACACACATAAACTACACATGCACCCAGAAAGATATATATGTAACACCTGACCCATGTAGCTTATCTTTATTATTTTATTTTATCATACAAAAGGATGCTGAAGTACTCTGGGCAGGGCCCTGGATTTTTTACATAAATACGGCTGACCAACATAACTATGACTGAAGGATCCCTTGTAACCCTTAATCTGAATCAAAATGAATGGTGGTGCCTCCAATTAGCAGGAATTTGTGAATTATAAGAATTTTGCCCACTAAGAATATTTTAACCCAAAGGTTTTAACCAGTTATCGCTTCCTTTAAACTGAATTCACACCTTAATGTATTCTAAATAAAACACTCACTGCACTTTAAATGCAAAATATGAATTTAGTTAAACATCAAAATTTAAAATGGAAAAAAATTAAGTGTATACACAACTCATGAAATAAAAGAGGGCCAACACACACACACACACTACTACTTAAATAGAGTCCTTGAAATAAACACAAAACCCGTTGCAAGCCTGAGACAATGCTTATGTGCATTTTGGTCTGAAAATAGTGACCTTTTCACTTGCAAAGCAAGCCAAAACAAAATTATGAATGCATGTGCACAGTTTTACTCACAACCTCGCTGGACAGTCTGTTAGATGAACTGGTTAATGGACAATGTTGGAATGATGAGATGAGGGGGAACACATGCAGTTGACATCCACAACCAGGCGTGGTGGCAACATACTGTGGCTGAACTCCCAAGTTATGCGCCCGACAGGATTAAAAACAAAAGCCCTAGGAATGTCTCCTGGTCCAAGTCCTTCAGAAACCTCAGAAATCGCCTGTTACACAACGGTAAACTCTACATTCACCAGGTAATGAGGAAAATCCTCCAGTAGTTTTACTCTCATCCTCTTGCTAAGTCTGTGTCTTTTGTCTGTCTGCTCTCTGCAGCTTACATTTCCAGATCAAGGGTATCTTGGTTGTCTCACTTTAGCACTATTCTGATTGAGGTTGATGAACAAACAGCCAATTGCAAATAAGGAAGGTCATGATTGACAGTCTGATGTCCTGCAAGGTTTCTTGCATGTACACAACAAACAAACTACAGTATGTGCATGTGCACAAACAAGGACTTCTTTCTGCTACACTTCTAAAGCTTTAAAATTAACTATGAAAATACATTTTAATTCTGCAAATAAAATGAAATGGCATGCACATATACTCATGTTACACAGATTTTATCTTCAGCTCTTCCTGAGGCCCAATTATTCTGCATCCCACATCTAGCTGCAGTCCAAATCTGCCTGGCTACCATTCAGACTACATGTGGGTCCTTGTGTATGAGTGTGTTTTGGTGTGTGTCTCTACCTGGCAGAGTTCTCGCCAGCCTCAGTGAACAGATGGTCCTCTAGCAGGTAATAATGACCCAAGACAATCTCTTTATATTGATTATGCTTTTGTGAGGGCAGAGATACTAAGTATCTTTGCCATGGAGAGAGACAGAAAGAAAGAGACAAGTGTCTAAGCCCCAATCCAAATATCAATTATATTCACTGAGAGAAGTAGAAAGGAAGTGTAAGAAAAAAAGACATAGTTTCATCAAGATTGCAACATTGTTGTATTTAAATCAAAAGCAATGGAAAAGTTGTAGGCTTGGCACACCTGGGTGAATGTCATTATTACCAGGGTTATTTCTTTGTTTTCATTGTCCTGGCTTATTCCAACTTGGTTCTTATTGCCATAGTTTGGAAAACATCTGTATTAATGAAATTGCACTAATCAAAGATGGAAAGTAAGTACATTTACTTAAGCACTGTACTTAAGTACTTTACATGAGTATGTTCATTTTCTCCTATTTTATACTTCACCTTCACTCTTCAGAGAAAAATATTGTACTTTGTACTCACTACATTTATTTGGTAACTTTTGTTACTAGTTACTTTTCAGAAAGAGTCTAATAAAACAAAATACAGAATGATTACAAGATTTATTGATCTTTGGTGTAAAATTCACAAGCTACTCAGCTTGTGCATTTGATGATCTACATCAGTGTAAATTATGCCTTTTTGCTAATACTTTTGTACTTAAGTACAAAACTTGTAAAAGTATTTTTACACTGTGGTATTGCTACTTTTACCCAAGTAAACAATCTGAGTACAACTTCTATCAATAAAATTCCTTATGATAATTATAACGGTTGATAAACTTTTGAAATGTTTTAAATTTTAAGGTGGCATACACAAGGTTGATTTATTCACTTACCCAGTTGGTAGAAACTGGGACATTTTTCTGAGATTTCAAACAAAATTTGCTTGACAGCTGGATGGAAAACACTGCTGCTCACAGCAGAGAGAGAAGCAATGACAGAGAGATTTTGAGAAAAAAGAAAAACGTAAGGCTGACAGAGAGAGAAAGAGATGGCTGAACATTAAAAGTTCAGTCAGCCCTGAGTCAATGGGTAATTTAGCTATAAACACTTTCCCTAAGTATTAGGAGCTAAATGAGGCATGCACACACACACAGCAAGCAGAGTGCCCTTCCTGCAGGGCCTATTAGTCACCATTGGCATTGTGTGCAGTGCCTGGGCTGAGTGGTCATATCATGGCTAGTGGCTCAATAAAAAGTCTCGGATTATGCAAACTGACAAAGGGTACATTACAAATGAGTCCCATAATAACCTTTTTAGTCACATGAACTTAATTTGTGGTAATACACAAATCTGTTTTACAGTTTGGGCTGTCCATGTACAAAATTAAAAAAAGAGCTGTAAAAGTAAAAGATTTTGATTTGATTTGATTTATTCTTTCAAACATGCAGAACAATGACATCAACACACACATAATTACACAAATCCAACCAATACTAATCCAGAATCAGTTTGCTTATACCTAGTACATGTTTGAATGGAGTAGGAAGAAGTCAGACTTATCCAGTCCTACCCCAT
>NW_018128345.1:50450-56042 GCF_001952655.1 Monopterus albus
GTCACACACTCCAGCAAGTTATCAATCGCCCTTGACATATTTTCCAGTTTTTTATAACAAAGGTTATTATCTATGTACAAGGCCACTCCACCTCCCATCTTATTCTCTCTGTTTGTGCAGACCAAGTCATAACCAGGCAATTCAAGGTCGATTCCTCTTACATTATTAAACCATGTTTCTGAAAAAGCAATTATATTAAAAGAGTGTGTAAGACTACTAAGATAATGTTTTATACTCTGAAAGTTTGCATATAAACTTCTGCTATTAAAATGAATTAATGATAAATTGTTTTCAGTCCTAACATTGCTGTTAAACTGCTGCTAAAAATGCTGCAACACTAAAGAATAAACACAATTATAAACATTATTTTTTAAAAAGCATCTAACTATAACATGTTATATCACTAAAGCATGTTAGTTTGTATCTTAACATCAGTAGAAGTATTCACATCCTTTACTTAGTAAGCAAAAATACTTCTATCACACTGTAAAAGTACTCTGTTTCAAGAATAGGTCTTGCATTAAAGATTTTAACTAAAAGTAAGTATTATCACAAAAATGTGCTTAAAAGTATTAAAAGTAGAAGTACATTGCTCAATACAGAAACATTTTATATATCCTATACTATTATATATTACACCATTACATTAATAAGTGCATGAAATGTGGGATTTTCTTAAGTAAGCAGCACTGTAAATTGTTGTCAAAGTTCAGGCAAATTGCTGTTCACAAGAATTTGCAGGCAGCACAGAATACTGCTGGGAACTCCTGTGAATTGACTTGGAATTTGAATGTCTGGCAGTTTTACAAGCCAGACAAGCTTGGCTGTTGACCCCTCTACCCCTTGGTCTAGGGCAGGGGTGGGCAAACTACGGCCCGTGGACCACATCCTTTTAATCTGGCCCGCCAATGATTGGTACAGAACTGCCCAAATCAAATCATAAGATAATTATGACTGCATGACCTTGTCCTGTAATGCCTGGCGTTCCACCAGGTGGCACATTAGGCACGGTGATACATTGACTTGATTTTGCGGAGCCAGGGCTACTCTCAGTTATTACTCTGCTACTGCTCTGAACCCATCTGCAACAATGAGTGGGCCAAAGAAAAGTTGACAATGAGTGCCGAGTGTTCAATAAGGAATGGACAACTAAATATTTTTTTACTGAAGTCCAGTCAAAGGCTGTAAGTCTTATTTGCCAAGAAACCGTTGTGGTTTTAAAGGAATACAACATCAGCCGTCACTTTTATACCAAGCATGCTAATTATGCAAACAACCAGTCAATACAAGAACAGACGGCTACTGCTCAGAGGCTGGCAGCTAGTTTGCAGGCTCAGCAAAACACCTTTATCCAACAAACTGCCATCCAAGAATCAAGCATGAAGGCAGGTTATTTGCTGGCATTCAAATTAGCAAAGGCCAGCAAGCCTTTCTCCGAAGGGGAGTTTCTCAAAGAGTGCATGGTAGAGCCAGCAGGTATCTTGTGTCCTGAGAGCAAGAACAAATTTGAAAAAATTAGCTTATTATGCAGGACAGTGACTCGCCAGCTATGTTGAGCTAATTGAAGAAGACTTAGCTAGCAAGCTAAACAAAAAAGCGGAGTCATTTACATTCCTTGGCACTGGACGAAAGTAATGACATAAAGGACACCACTCAGCTTTTAATTTTTATCAGAGGGATTAATGACAGTTTTGAGATAACAGAGGAGTTTTTGGCCATGGAATCCCTAAAGGGGAAAACGCGGGGAGAAGACTTGTATGACAGAGTGTCGGGGGTCATCGAGAGGCACAAGCTACCTTGGAGTACGCTTGTCAATCTTACCACAGATGGATCGCCATATCTGACTGGAAAAAATGTCGGGCTGAAAAGAATCCAGGAGAGGGTGAAAGAGGACAACCCTAAGCAGGAGGTAATTTTCCTACACTGCATAATCCACCAGGAAGCACTGTGTAAATCCGTATTGCATCTTGACCATGACAGTTATAAAGCTCGTTAACTTTATTCGAGCAAGGGGACTTCAGCATCGTCAGTTTATTAAGTTTCTTGAAGAAACTGACCCTGATCACCAGGACTTGCTTTATCACTCTAATGTCTGCTGGTTAAGTTTAGGGAAAGTATGTCAACGAGTGTGGGAGCTCAAACAGGATAATAGCTCATTTTTGGAGCTACTTGAAAAAGCTGATGATTTTCCTGAGCTGAGTGACACAGATTAGCTTTGTGATTTAGCTTTTGCTGGGGACATACTGACACATATGAATGAGCTGAACGTGAAGCTACAAGGGAAAGATCAGTTTGTGCACAAAATGTTCACAAACGTCAGAGCCTTCAAAACCAATCTAGCTTTATTCTCAAAGCAAATGTCAAATAAGTCATTTGCTCATTTCCCCACACTAGTTACGCTGAAAGAGGCCCCTCAACATGTGAAAAAATACATGAAATCACTGGACGACCTGGACGGACAATTCTGCCATCGGTTCTCCGATTTTGGAAAAATTGACAAGTCACTTCAGCTGGTGTCATGTCCCTTCACACAAAACTCTGAAACGGCACCACAGGACTTGCAGTTGGAGCTGATTGATCTCCAAAGTGACACCGTCTTAAAGGAGAAGTTCAACTCTCTTAAACTGGATGAGTTTTATGCTTCATTAAGTGCAGCCAAATTTCCAAACATCCAGAAGATGGCACAGAGGATGCTGGTGTTGTTTGGCTCTACCTATGTGTGTGAACAGACTTTTAGTGTGAAGAACACCAACAAAGCACCAACAAAGCACCTGTTCTGAGAATTGCCACAACAAAACTAACACCAGACTATGATGCACTGGCAAAAAAGGGTGATTAACAACACTGTTCCCACTAAAAGTGAATGTAAGTATTAACATTGTAATGCCTTTTATATGTTTATGTTTGATATGTATGCATCTGGTGCTGGCCTGGCCCGTCTGTCAAATTTTAAAAGTCAATGTGGCCCCTGAGCCAAAAAGTTTGCCCACCCCTGTTTTAGAGGATCAGAGACTGTTCATCTACAGTTACTTGTAACAGGATCACAAAACTCAGATTCATGAATTCTTCTAAAAACTTTCTTTGAAATGGGTGGTAGATCAGCTTTTCTCCCAGACTTGCTTCCAGGCAGAATGGAAATGTCTGTGGAGCAGCAGTTACACCACAGCAGACTAAACTCTTCACTGAACCAATACTAATGAAATTTTCGGATACGGCATCACAACCGCATAACTCTAAACTGTCTGCTGATACCAGTACAAATGAAATTCTATGAATCAACATTTAGACTCTATGGCACTAACTAATTCAGTGGACACACTGAATCCAATACTAATGAAATCATCAAAAACAACATTTTGACCAGTAACTCTCTGTTGTTGATAATATAGAATGTTGTGTCAGTGTTTCTGGACAGCATGACTCTCCCTGTCTATTCACTTGGAAATAATGCAGTGCACTCCCAGCTACATTATCATTTATTCCAATTTAAAGACTAATGAACAAAAATAATGTAATATATAATAGCATTAAACAACCTGTACAGGCTTACCAAGAATTAACAAAAAGAAACTAGAAGCATAAACAATGTGCAAGAGAAAACAGCTTCATATAAAGTGAGACTACATATGTACAGTGCAGTATGTACTCTAACCACTGCAGAACAGTGGCCGCTGTGTCAGGAATGTACAGGGTAATAGCATATTGAATTTCTCTTCAGTTTTCAAGACCATATGTAATGGCAATATGTTAAAGTATACTTGTTTTATCTGTGAAAAATGCACAGAAATATTTATCTGACATATCATGTAGTGCACAAAAGACCATAGAAGAAATCATCTGGACATAGTTTTAGGTAGAAGACGTTTCACCTCTCATTTTTTTTCCATCTTCAACCTCTCCCTCTCTAGTCACAGTTTGTCCATAACGAACACCATGTTCAAGTGTAAGGGTGGCCACCAGTGCACATGGCGCCAGGACACCCTAGGCCAGAGGTCGATAATTGACTTTGTGGTTGTTTCATCTGACCTCTGGCCATATGTCTTGGACACTCGGGTATAAGAGAGGGGCAGAGCTGTCAACTGATCACCACCTGATGGTGAGTTGGATCCGATGGTGGAGGAGGAAGCTGGACAGACTTGGCAGACCCAAACGTATTGTGAGGGTCTGTTGGGAATGTTTGGCAGAACGCACTGTCTGCGAGATCTTCAACTCCCACCTCCGGCAGAGCTTCGACCAGATCCCAAGGGAGACTGGAGACATTGAGTCCAAATGGACTATGTTCTCCACCTCTATTGCCGATGTGGCGACTCAGAGCTGTGGCGATAAGGTCTCTGGTGCTTGTCGTGGTGGCAATCCCTGAACCCGGTGGTGGACACCAGAAGTAAGGGATGCTGTCAAGCTGAAGAAGGAGTCCTTTCAAGCTTGGCTGGCTCGTGGGACTCCTGAGGCAGCTGACAGGTTCCAGCAGGCCAAGCGGGCTGCAGCCCGGGTGGTTGTGGAGGCAAAAACTCGGGTCTGGGAGGAGTTCAGTGAGGCCATGGAGAGGGACTATTGGTTGGCCTCAAAGAAATTCTGTCAAACCATCTGGCGTCTCAGGAGAGGGAAGCAGTGCCCTGCCAAAACTGTTTACAGTGGAGGTGGGCAGTTGTTGACCTTGACTGAAATATCATTGGATGGTGGAAGGAATATTTCGAGGATCTCCTCAACCCCAGTGTCACATCTTCCGATGAGGAAGCAGAGGCCGGGGGCTTGGAGGTGGACTCGTCCATCACCCAAGCTGAAGTCACCGAGGTAGTTGAAAAGTTTCTCAGTGGCAAGGCACCGGGGGTGGATGAGATCCACCCTGAGTACTTTAAGTCTCTGGATGTTGTGGGGCTGTCTTGGCTGACATGCCTCTGCAACGTCGCATGGCGGTTGGGGACAGTGCCCCTGGACTGGCAGAACGGGGTGGTGGTCCCTCTTTTCAAGAAGGGGGACCGAAGGGTGTGTTCCAATTATAGGGGGATCACACTCCTCAGCCTCCCCGGGAAAGTCTATGCCAGGGTACCGGAGAGGAGAATTTGACCGATAGTCAAACCTCGGTTTCAGGAGGAACAATGCGGTTTTCGTCCTGGCCGTGGAACACTGGATCAGCTCTATACCCTCTTCAGGGTGGTGGAGGGTTCATGGGAGTTTGCCCAACCAGTCCACATGTGTTTCGTGGATCTGGAGAAGGCATTCGACCGTGTCCCTTGCAGCATCCTGTGGAGGGTGCTCCAGGAGTATGGGGTCCGGGGCCCTTTGCTAAGGGCCATCCGGTCCCTGTACGACCGGAGCAGGAGCTTGGTTCGCATCGCCGGCAGTAAGTCAGACTTGTTTCCAGTGCATGTTGGACTCCGGCAGGGCTGCCCTTTGTCACCGGTTCTGTTCATTATTTTTATGGACAGAATTTCTAGGCGCAGCCAGGGGCCGGAGGGAGTCCGGTTTGGGGACCACAGGATCTCATCTCTGCTTTTTGCAGACGACGTTGTCCTGTTGGCCCCATCAAACCAGGACCTCCAGCGTGCACTGGGGCGGTTTGCAGCCGAGTGTGAAGCGGCTGGGATGAGAATC
>NW_018128345.1:56790-67172 GCF_001952655.1 Monopterus albus
GAATAAAAAGCTTTAACTGAGCATAATTCAGTAAGTTTAAAATCTGCTTGGAAACTATTCCACGAAGAGGGAGCGGCAAATCCAAAAGCCCGTTTCCCTTTTTCGGTCCGAACTCTCGGCACCATGAGCTGATACTTATCACAAGACCGTAAAGCATATTTGGTATCCGATCTACGTAAAAGAGAGCATAAGTATGCCGGAGCTAGGCCTACCAAAGCCTTGTACACTAGCACCATCCAATGAACATGTCTTCGCATGCTCAGAGACGACCACTGTGCTTTAACATACAGGTCGCAATGGTGCGTTAAAGTCAAACATGCACCGGGAAAAAGTCTGATTTGCTGCCGGCAATGTGAACCAAGCTCCTGCTCCGGTCGTACAGGGACCGGACAGCCCTTAGCAAAGGGCCCCGGACCCCATACTCCAAGAGAACCCCCCCATATGGCGCCGCAAGGGACACGGTTGAATGCCTTCTCCAGATCCATGAAAGACATGTGGACTGGTTGGGCAAACTCCCATGAACCCTCCACCACCCTGAAGAGGGTATAGAGCTGATCCAGTGTTCTGCGGCCAGGATGAAAACTGCATTGTTCCTCCTGAATCTGAGGTTTGACTATCCATCAAATTCTCCTCTCTAGTACCCTGGCATAGACTTTCTCGGGGAGGCTGAGGAGTGTGATCCCCCTATAGTTGGAATACACCCTCCAGGACCACCACCCCCAAATAAGCCATGGCAGTGCTGAAGGATGGCTACTTAACCGGACACATCTGTCACTTGTTCTCAGAGCAAGGCCAGGATTTACCATCAAGGTCTGACAAACCTGTGCATTAGGAAACTTCATCGGTTATTATTAGCTCTCTTACTGGATGATAATCAGTTTATTGATGGACTTCAGTGAATCTCTCCTGTTGCTTTAAGAATAATCTGCATCCTGCAGGGTGTAGGCTGTAATTAAAGTGGCTTGTCATTTAATATAGAACAACACAGCAAATATTCATTAAACAAATAAACGATTCAGAAGTCAATGAATGAAAAACCACATAGGAACTTATGCCTACAGAACATTAAAAAGCTGCAAGAAGCAGCTGCTCCATCACAAAAACAGGGTAAAGAGAGATTGGCAAAAGTCTGCGCAGACACCAAATTTAATTATAGTCCTCATGAAGTCCTGACAGGAAGGAAAATGCCCTTTCCTTTCACTGTTGCCCCTACAGATTCCTCACCAGCATTAGTACAACATGAGGCCTTGTGTGAATATGTACGAACACTGAATAACACTGTGATGAGCATCTCTCAACAGATGACACCAAGGAACAGGATACCGCTGCACCTGTCATAGCAGTGGGAAGCTGAGTCTACAGAAAAATTACCAAACTCAACTGGTTTTCTCCTAGGTGGAAGAGACCATACAAGGTAGCAGAGATAACCACACATTGAGTGAAGGTGTGGTTAAAAGAGAACAGAGTAACTGGATCCACAGAACTCATTATGCACATGACCCATCTGATAGAGCCCTGACTAAGGTTCAGACTGACCTCTCAGACTACTAACACAACCAATACTAACTCTAACCTAACATAACCAGAACAACAAGCACTTGTATCTGTTGTAATCAGTCAATTACACCCGGGATGCTTTTAAAGACATTGCAAAAAAATAGGCCCCACCACTTTAATGGCAATAGCAAAACAGAATGGCTGTAGATATATTAGCTAAGAAAGAACATAGGCATTCATTGTTGTACCTACATCCCTAATAATACTGCATCAGATGGAAGCATCACCAAGGCCTTAGAGGGTCTGACTGCTTTATCTGAAGAATTGGCAGAAAATTCTGGCATTAATGATCCCTTCTCTGATTTACTGTAACATTGGTCTGGAAAATGGAGTGGTTTAGTCACTTCTAGTTTAGTGTCTGTAACTTTATTTCCAGCCATTCTAGTTCTCTGCGGCTGCTGTTGCATGCCCTGTATTAGACAGTTGTGCACCAAATGCATTACTAGAGCCATAGACTCAAAATATTCTACAACTCCTCCATATCAACTCTCTGTTAGCCTCAGAGAGTGCACCCTTGGTTCCTTTCCACAGCTCTTCATCTATGAAGACACCTTGGACCTGAAGGACAAAGAAGACACCAGTTATTAGTCCCCTGAAACCCCTTTCACCCAATTCTACTAAGGTTAACACATAATCCATATAGTGTCACACACACATAGCAGGTGTGATATTCTTAGTATGGTTTAGTTAGTTTGGTGTAATTCCTAACTATTCCAGGATGTGATTTTAAAAAAAAAAATTATGAATGATTTATGCTTTGATAAATAGGTTGACCTTACCATTGATTGATTTTCCATTTTTCTGTTGTTTGCCTTATTTGTTCCTTTCCATTTTTTATTGATTGGTTTACATATTCATTTTTCCATTTTTGTATTGATTACTTTGCATTTCTTTCCCCATTTTTATGAGGATTGCTTTATTGGTATCCTTTCCATTTTTGCTATTCATTCTGCTTTTTTCTTCCAGTTGTTTGTGAAATGAAGAATGCTTTCTGATGTAGTTACAATGAAAATCAGCCTGCATGTAGCCGCTGACATGTGCACTGTGCTGCCGGAGGTATTCGTCCACCCCTCAAAATTATCAAACTCAGGAGCCCCACTCTCTTCCATAGCTATGGGTGCATGCAGTCAACCACGCATGCATCCAGCTCCTACAGACAGTTGTGAAAGGATCTCAGCGAACTCCAGCATGGTGCCAGGATGGGATGCCACCAGCAGACGACCAATTGTTCAGTGTTCATTGATCAGTTGCCGCTTGAAAATCACATCACAACACACACACACACCTGGCTTACAGTGGGTACGGAAAGTATTCAGACCCCCTTAAATTTTTCACTCTTTGTTATATTGCAGCCATATTCTAAAATCATTTAAGTTCATTTTTTCCTCATTAATGTACACACAGCACCCCATATTAACAGAAAAGCACAGAATTTTTGACATTTTTGCAGATTTATTAAAAAAGAAAAACTGAAATATCACATGGTCATAAGTATTCAGACCCTTTGCTGTGACACTCATATATTTAACTTAGGCTCTGTCCATTTCATCTGATCATCCCTGAGATGGTTCTACACCTTCATTTGAGTCCAACTGTGTTTGATTATACTGATTGGATGTGATTAGGAAAGCCACACACCTGTCTACATAAGACCCTACAGCTCACAGTGCATGTCAGAGCAAATGAGAATCATGAGGTCAAAGGAACTGCCTGAAGAGCTCAGAGACAGAATTGTGGCAAGGCACAGATCTGGCCAAGGTTACAAAAAAAATTTCTGCTGCACTTAAGGTTCCAAAGAGCACAGTGGCCTCCATAATCCTTAAATGGAAGACGTTTGGGACGACCAGAACCCTTCCTAGAGCGGGCCGTCCGGCCAAACTGAGCTATCGGGGGAGAAGAGCCTTGGTGAGAGAGGTACAGAAGAACCCAAAGATGACTGTGACTGAGCTCCAGAGATGCAGTCAAGCCCGCATGGAGTTTGCTAAAAAACACTTTAAGGACTCCAGGATGTTGAGAAATAAGATTCTCTGGTCTGATGAGACCAAGATAGAACTTTTTGGTTTTAATTCTAAGCGGTATGTGTGGACATATCTAGGTACTGCTCATCACCTGTCCAATACAGTCCCAACAGTGAAGCATGGTGGTGGCAGCATCCTGCTATGGGGGTGTTTTTCAGCTGCAGGGACAGGACGACTGGTTGCAATCGAGGGAAGGATGAATGCGGCCAAGTACAGGGATATCCTGGACGAAAACCTTCTCCAGAGTGCTCAGGACCTCAGACTGGGCCGAAGGTTCACCTTCCAACAAGACAATGACCCTAAGCACAAAGCTAAAATAACGAAGGAGTGGCTTCACAACAACTCCATGACTGTTCTGGAATGGCCCAGCCAGAGCCCTGACTTAAACCCAATTGAGCATCTCTGGAGAGACCTGAAAATGGCTGTCCACCAACGTTTACCATCCAACCTGACAAAGCTGGAGAGGATCTGCAAGGAGGAATGGCAGAGGATCCCCAAATGCAGGTGTGAAAAACTTGTTGCATCATTCCCAAAAAGACTCATGGCTGTATTAGCTCAAAAGGGTGCTTCTACTAAATACTGGGCAAAGGGTCTGAATACTTATGACCATGTGATATTTCAGTTTTTCTTTTTTAATAAATCTGCAAAAATGTCAAAAATTCTGTGTTTTTCTGTCAATATGGGGTGCTGTGTGTACATTAATTAGGAAAAAAATGAACTTAAATGATTTTAGCATATGGCTGCAATATAACAAAGAGTGAAAAATTTTAAGGGGGTCTGAATACTTTCCATACCCACTGTAGTTACCACCAGGGAGGCGCTAAGTACCGGCTACTTATGTGGGTAGAGAGGAAGTTGGTGAGCTGGGGTTAGTGAGAACATGGTGATGGAGTTCTGAATAAAGAGTTCATGCCGTCCAAAACAAGCCTCATGATTGTCAAAAACAAACACAACATGGTACCAGGAGTAAACTGAGTTCGCGGAGCGAGTTGACATGGAACTAAAACCGCCTGAGAGTTTGAGGTGGTCGGGGAATGTCAACGAAAATTGGCATGTTTTCAAGCAGCAGTTTAACCTGTATGTCACGGCTATGGGACTGGATACAAAGCCAGACACAAGGAAGGTAGTGCTTTTGCCAATGGTAGCATGACCACAGGCCATTGAAGTCTTCAACACTTTCGTGTTTGACATGCCAGATGATAAAGAAACGCTCAACATCGTGCTTGGTAAATTTGACGCACAATGTACATTGAACGAGACATATAAGAGGTTCATGTTCAGGTCGCAGGTGCAGCAACAAGAGCTGTTTGATAGTTTTGTGACGGCGCTGCGCCTAAAGGGGGAGTCCTGTAACTTCAGCACTCTCAAAGACTCCATGATCAGAGACCAAATAGTGTTCGGTGTGGAGGACAAAACCTTAAGAGAAAGACTGCTTTGGGAGATGGACCTGACACTGGAAGCACCCATTAAGATATGCCAGGCAAGCGAATTGTCACATAAGCAGATGAGGACACTCAGCAATATGGTGCCCGCTATGTCAGCGCCCGCATGTGACGAAGCAGCGGCAGAAGTAGGAGTGGTGTTGTGTGAAAGGGACCGTCGCATTCAAGTGCGATGTGCACAGCAGACCGAGGGAGCACCGTTCAGCTGTAAGTGTTGTGGGTCACAGCACAAACCCAGACAGTGCCCGGCGTTTAGTAAGATCTGTTCTCATTGCCATGGAAAGAACCATTTTGCCAAACAATGCTTCTCTGGTAGGAAGAGGGGAAAGAAAGGCAAATCTATTAATGTGGTGGAGGAGACGGATCTAAATGACACTTTCTTTGTTGGCCTCGTGGACTGTGAGGAAGTGCCAGGAAAAGCAAACCATGTAAACAGAGAGGACAAATGGATATCTCCACTGCTGATTAATGGTTCTATTGTTACTATGAGACTAGACACAGGTGCAAAAGCAAATCTCATAAGCATATCAGATATAAGAGAAATGAAAACAAAGCCAAAAATAAACAAGAAGCGCTCCGAGTTAAAAGATTACAATGGACAACCTATTGAGTGTTTAGGCACCAGCAAGCCAAATGTCACAGTTAAGGGGAAGGTGCATTATCTACTCTTTTCTGTTGTGAATCAGCGATATCAATACTGGGTGACAAAGCCTGTCAAGAACTGGGGTTGTTAAAAAGAGTGTATCATGTTGTTAACACAAATGCAGCCACTTCAGTAGACAGTGTGGACTCCATAGTGCAAAACTTTACGGATGTTTTCAGAGGGTTTGGTACACTGCCATTTACATACGAAATCCAGCTCAAAAAGGGTGCACAACCAGTCGTGCATGCTCCACACAGGGTTCCACCACCACTGCGTGATGTGCTAAAGAAGGAGCTTGAGAGAATGACTAACCTGGGGGTGATCAGAAAAGTTGAGGAACCAACAGATTGGGTCAACTTAATGGTAGCCACAAAGAAAAAAAATGGAGAGCTGAGGATATGCATGGATCCCAAAGATCTAAATGACAACATAAAACGTGAACACTACCAAATACCCACACGAGAGGAAATCATCAGTGAAATGGCAGGAGCCAGATATTTCACAAAGCTCGATGCATGACAAGGCTCTTGGCGGCTGAGACTAGAAGAAAACAGCACCTAAATATTGCACTTTTAATACACCGTATGGCAGGTATTGCTATCTCAGACTTGAGTTATAGGATAAGGATAATCACCTTTATTGGCCAAGTATGTTACACACAAGGAGTTTGTTTCCAATACAAAACCGATGGCAGCCATCTGCAGCACCAACTCAACCGATGGCTCTAACCATCGGGGGCAATGGGGAGTTCAGTGTCTTGCCCAAGGACACTTCGACACATGGACTGGAGGCACTGAGATTCAAACCTTCAACCTTCTGGTTGGGAGACAACTGCTCTACCCACCGCACCACTGTCGCCTCCCTATCCGATGTTTTGCAATGTGACTTCAGTCTGAACGGCCATGTCGCATTTCATGCGATTTTTATGTAATTGAAATGCGACAGACGTCAAAATTCTGCGCTGGAGGAGGCAAGGCCATAAGCAATATTTTTGCTCTCCTTCTTGATATTCTTATTATTATTTCTTTATTTTGATTGCACATTAACTGGTACATTGCTACGCACATGCTATCATGAGCCGCATCCATTTTAATTTTTGCAAACACAGTACACTGCGTCTGACATCACGTCCTCTTCTGCACATGTGGGTCACCTTAGGGCCGTATACCGTTCACACATGAGACAGATGGCAGTCGCATATAAACGACAGTGTGAACAACAAAAAAATCGGATTTCGTCAAAAAATCCGATCTGAGCATTAAGACCTGCAGTGCATGAAAAAGAGTGGAAAGAGCTAAAACAGGCGCTCACCACTGTGCCCGTCTTAGTGTTCTATGACCATAACAAAAAGATCAAAGTGTCAACTGATGCGTCAAAAGATGGCATTGGGGCAGTACTCTTGCAGGCTGAGGGGGACCACTGGAAACCTGTAGCCTATGCATCAAGGGCTATGATCAGATCTGAATGTAAATACACCCAAATCGAAAAAGAGTACTTGGGCATGGCCTATGGTTTTGAGCGATTTCACAGCTACATATATGGACTGTCATCTTTCACCGTAATGACTGGTCATTGACTCCTGCTCAAGAAGGGGAGGATAGTGATCCCACAAGCGCTAAGGCAGGACATACTAAACAGGATTCATGAGGGACATCTTGGGATCAAGAAGTGCAAAAGGAGAGCAAGGGAGTCAGTCTACTGGCCTGGACTCAACAAAGACATTGAGACATGCCAGAAACATAGAAGCAGGCAAAACAAAGAGCCAGTGGTAGTAATGGAGCTTCCCACATCACCCTGGCACAAAGTGGGAATGGACCTGTTTCATTTCAAAGGTAAAGACTATCTAGTGGTAATCGATTACTACTCCAAATTTTTCGGACATGGCGTTGCTGACAAACGCATCATCAGCATGCATCATAATCCTTGTAAAATCTATATTTGCTAGACATGGCATCCCACACACTGTAGTGAGTGACAATGGTCCTTGTTTTAACAGTGTGGAATGGCAAAGGTTTGCAGAGCAGTATGACTTTCACCATGTCACATCAAGTCCACACTACGCACAGTCAAATGGACAAGCAGAAAAGGGTGTACACATCCCGAAGCAGCTCTTGAAAAAAGCAACAGACAGTACTTCAGATCCCTATCTAGTCCCTAAGCCAGTCAGACTAGATCTCTAAAGACAGCAAATGTAGAATGAGCATGACAGGGTTGATTTTATTTTGGTAGTAATAGGTTGTTAGGAGTACAGGCATGTTAGTTGTGTTGCCAGATTATCTGATTTGAATGTGTTAATAAGTATTGAAAAAATATGTTCAAGATTTATCGGTTGTACAGTTAATATTTTCAAAGTAAGGGGGATGCGATGATCAGTGCAGTTACACATATTTGCCGCCAGGGAGACGCTAAGTACAGGCTATTTATGTGGGTATACATTAGTAGAGAGGAAGTCGGTGAGCCGGGGTTACTGAGAACATGGCGATGGAGTTCTGAGTAAAGAGATCATGCCGTCCAAAATAAGCCTCATGATTGTCAAAAACAAACAAAACAAACAGAGCACTTCGCTCTCAGAGTGCAGGTCTGCTTGTGGTCCCTAGAATCCACAAAAGTAGAATGGGAGGCAGAGCCTTTAGCTATCAAGCTCCTCTCCTGGGGAACCAGCTCCCAGTCTAAGTTCAGGAGGCAGACGCCCTTTCTACCTTTAAGATTAGACTTAAGACTTTCCTTTTTGATAAAGCTTATAGTTAGGGCTGGATCAGGTGACCCTGAGCCTTCCCTTAGTTATGCTGCTATAGATCTAGGCTGCTGGGGGCTCCCCCATGATGCTCTGAGCTCCTCTCCTCTCCATGCATTTATATGCCATCATTACCCATCACTAACTATGTGTCTCTTCTCTCCCGTAGTGTGTCCTCTCTCTCTTTCTCCCTGCATCTTTCTGCAGGTAGTCCTGGCTCTGGAGCTCTACGTTTCTGATGAGCAGTCACCGGCCACATCAGCCTGCCCAGTGTTTGATTGTTTGTTGTGTCTTGTTGCTTTTCTTTTCTTTTCTCTCTCCTCTATCCACTCACCCCAACTGGTCGAGGCAGAAGGCTGCCCACCAAGAGCTGGGGTCTGTCAGAGGTTTCTTCTGTTAACGGGAGTTTTTCCTCCCCGCTGTCACCAAGTGCTGCTCAAGGGAGATTTGTTGGGTTTTCCCTCTATAATAATAATAGTAACGTCTAGACCTCACTTGTGTGGTGACTGTCCTGAGATGGCTTTTTTTGTGATTTATACAAATAAAATTGAATTGAACTGAACTGAATTAAAGCCAGACTGAAATCTGCCCAAAAGGCCATTTATATTTAAAAAGTTTAATCAAAACTGCTTTCTCAAAAACTTTTCCAATGAAAGGAAGATTAGAGATTGGCCTGCATTTATTTAATATGAAAGGATCCAGACTGCATATCTTTAGAATGGGATTAACAACCACAGTTTTCAGTGATGTGGGAAAAATACCTGACAGGAGCAAGACATTAACAATTTTCCATTTCCAAGCAACTGAAAACATTTTTGATGAAGCTAGTTGGCAGAATGCCCAAACAGCAAGTGGATAAATTTAGGTTCTTAACTACATCCTCCGGTCTTCTGGCACTGATAGCACTGAATCATGGTCAAAGTGTTTATTTGTCCATGCACAGTTAGGAAATGTGTTTCCCTGTACAATAAAATTCTTACTTTGCCGTCCACATGAATGCCACAAAATACAAATGAAATATAAAGTAGATGAATAAGTAACACTAAATCTAAGGCACTTTAAGTAGCAAATGCTGAGAAATAATAAAAATATAATAAGAGAATGTATGCTACATGGGGGCTGCATGTGCAGTAGTCAACAGACAATGTGCAATTATGCATGTGCAAACTGAAAATGTAAACAGTACAGGTCATCAGTACATGACGTATTTCCTGGTAATAAACTGGTTTGAAATGTTGGCATCCCAAACAGATTGTTCCTGTGTGGCTGCAGCAGTTGTCTGCATTGTTTGACATGGAAAAATTTGTGTCCAGTCTATTTTTGATTTTTTTTAACTTAAAGATGCAAAAACATTGCACTTACTTTGAGATGGGAAATCGAGGGCCAACTATATTGGAGGATTAGTTAGCCTCTCAACAGTGGCAAACAAAATATGAGAACTATTGATATTCTTGATGATGTTATTAGAAAAAATGAGTAATCATCACTAATCATCCCTGCTGTCCCTCCCTGCCCTGAAGTGGCCCCTTTCAATCATGGCTCCTACTGTATGTAAAAAATGGAAAGCAAAATCTGCAGTCCTCAATCTGTACAGAAATGCTTGGAGACCAGATGAAAGTAATGTAAAGTTGTTACAGTTCAACTACTGTAGGACCTAAGTGTCCTGCATGTTCATTTCTGAGGAAGAGTCGAAGTCAGAAGAACCTTTAAAATATTTATTACAACCTGGATGAAGAAAACAATATTCAAGACAAGCAATACAGAGCTCTGGATTCCGTCTCTGGATCTGAAGCTCTATTACACAGAAGTATAGTGCATAGCTGCTGCAGGAAGGCGGAACTCCAAGTTTCCTCTGCATAGAGAATTTATAATAAGAGTCATGCAAATGATCTGACATCATCCGCATTGTCCTTCATCCTCGTTCCTTGGTTGGTTTCTTGACCTCGTTCTGACCCCTCATTTGGTGATCTTGTCGCCAGGCAGATTTT